>NC_041385.1:202995182-203018273 GCF_002162155.2 Triticum dicoccoides
GCTGTGACGCCCTGCATCCACCACCACGCCATCGTGCTGCTGGATCTTCATCAACCTCTCCTTCCCCCTTGCTGGATCAAGAAGGAGGAGACGTCTCCCATCCCGTACGTGTGTTGAACGTGGAGGTGCCGTCCGTTCGGCGCTGGTCATCGGTGATTTGGATCACGTCGAGTACGACTACATCATCACCTTGCAAGCTTCCGCACGCGATCTACAAGTGGTATGTAGATGCAAACTCTCTCCCTAGACTCGTTGCTTAGATGAACTCATAGATGGATCTTGGTGAAACCGTAGAAAAATTTTTAATTTTCTGCAACGTTCCCCAACAGTGGCATCATGAGCTAGGTCTATGAGTAGTTCTCTTTGCACGAGTAGAACACAACTTTGTTGTGGGCGTGGATTTTGTCATCTTACTTGCCTCTACTAGTCTTTTCTTGCTCAACGGTATTGTGGGATGAAGCGGCCCGAACCAACCTTACACGTACACTTACGTGAGACCGGTTCCACCGACTGACATGCACAAGTTGCATAAGGTGGCTGGCGGGTGTCTGTCTCTCCCACCTTAGTTGGAGCGGAATCGATGAACAGGGCCCTTATGAAGGGTAAATAGAAGTTGACAAAATCACGTTGTGGTGATTCGTAGGTAAGAAAACGTTCTTGCTAGAACCCAATTGCAGCCACGTAAAAGATGCAACAACAATTAGAGGACGTCTAACTTGTTTTTGCAGCGATTGATCATGTGATGTGATATGGCCAGAAGTTGTGATGAATGATGAATTGTGATGTATGAGATCATGTTCTTTGTAATAGGATTCACGACTTGCATGTCGATGAGTATGACAACCGGCAGGAGCCATAGGAGTTGTCATTATTTTTTGTATGACCTGCGTGTCATTGAATAACGTCATGTAAACTGCTTTACTTTATTGCTAAACGTTAGTCATAGAAGTAGAAGTAGTCGTTGGCGTGACAACTTCATGAAGACACGATGATGGAGATCATGATGATGGAGATCATGGTGTCAAGCCGGTGACAAGATGATCATGGAGCCCCGAAGATGAAGATCAATGGAGCTATATGATATTGGCCATATCATGTCACAACTATATAATTGCATGTGATGTTTATTATGTATTATGCATCTTGTTTACTTAGGACGACGGTAGTAAATAAGATGATCCCTTATAAAATTTCAAGAAGTGTTCTCCCCTAACTGTGCACCGTTGCTACAGTTCGTCGTTTCTAAGCACCACGTGATGATCGGGTGTGATGGATTCTTACGTTCACATACAACGGGTGTAAGACAGTTTTACAAAGCGAAAACACTTAGGGTTAACTTGACGAGCCTAGCATGTGCAGACATGGCCTCGGAACACGGAGACCGAAAGGTCGAACACGAGTCGTATGGAAGATACGATCAACATGAAAATGTTCACCGACGATGACTAGTCCGTCTCACGTGATGATCGGACACGGACTAGTCGACTCGGATCGTGTTGATGGTCAATAAGACCACTAAGTTCAAGAAGGGCAAGGGTAAGAAGAACTTCAAGAAGGACGGCAAAGATGTTGCCGCGCCTGGTAAGCCAGTTACCGGGAAGAAGTCAAAGAATGGACCCAAGCCTGAGACTGAGTGCTTTTATTGCAAGGGGAAGGGTCACTGGAAGCGGAACTGCCCCAAATACTTAGCGGATAAGAAGGCCGGCAACACCAAAGGTATATTTGATATACATGTGATTGATGTGTACCTTACCAGTACTCGTAGTAACTCCTGGGTATTTGATACCGGTGCCGTTGCTCATATTTGTAACTCACAGCAGGAGCTGCGGAATAAACGGAGACTGGCGAAGGACGAGGTGACGATGCGCGTCGGGAATGGTTCCAGAGTCGATGTGATCACCGTCGGCACGCTGCCTCTACATTTACCTACGGGATTAGTTTTGAACCTTAATAATTGTTACTTAGTGCCAAGTTTGAGCATGAACATTGTATCTGGATCTCGTTTAATACGAGATGGCTACTCATTTAAGTCTGAGAATAATGGTTGTTCGATTTATATGAGAGATATGTTTTATGGTCATGCTCCGATGGTCAATGGTTTATTCTTAATGAATCTCGAGCGTAATATTACACATGTTCATAGTGTAGATGCCAAAAGATTTAAAGTTGATAACGATAGTCCCACATACTTGTGGCACTGCCGCCTTGGTCACATTGGTGTCAAGCGCATGAAGAAGCTCCATGCCGATGGACTTTTAGAGTCTCTTGATTATGAATCGTTTGACACGTGCGAACCATGCCTCTTAGGTAAAATGACCAAGACTCCGTTCTCCGGAACAATGGAGCGAGCAACCAACTTGTTGGAAATCATACATACCGATGTGTGCGGTCCAATGAGCGTTGAGGCTCACGGAGGATATCGTTATGTTCTCACCCTCACAGATGACTTGAGTAGATATGGGTATGTCTACTTAATGAAACACAAGTCTGAGACCTTTGAAAAGTTCAAGGAATTTCAGAATGAGGTGGAGAATCAACGTGACCGAAAGATAAAATTCTTACGATCAGATCGTGGAGGAGAATACTTAAGTCACGAATTTGGTACACACTTAAAGAAATGTGGAATCGTTTCACAGCTCACGCCGCCTGGAACACCTCAGCGAAACGGTGTGTCCGAACGTCGTAATAGCACTCTATTGGATATGGTGCGGTCTATGATGTCTCTTACCGATTTACCGATATCATTTTGGGGATACGCTCTAGAGACAGCTACATTCACTTTAAATAGGGCACCGTCTAAATCCGTTGAGACGACACCGTATGAATTATGGTTTGGAAAGAAACCTAAGCTGTCGTTTCTAAAAGTTTGGGGATGCGAAGCTTATGTCAAGAAACTTCAACCTGAAAAGCTCGAACCCAAGTCGGAAAAATGCGTATTCATAGGATACCCTAAGGAAACTATAGGGTATACCTTCTACTTAAGATCCGAAGGCAAGATCTTTGTTGCCAAGAACGGATGCTTTCTGGAAAAAGAGTTTCTCTCGAAAGAAGTAAGTGGGAGGAAAGTAGAACTCGATGAAGTACTACCTCTTGAGCGGGATAGTGACGCAGCACAGGAAACCGTTCCTGTAATGCCCACACCAACTGAAGAGGAATACCATGATAATGATCAAAGTACTTCGGATCAAGTTACTGCTGAACTTCGTAGGTCCACAAGGACACGTTCCGCACCAGAATGGTACGGCAACCCTGTCCTAGAAGTCATGTTGTTAGACAACAATGAACCTTCGAACTATGAAGAAGCAATGACGGGCCCGGATTCCAACAAATGGCTTGAAGCCATGAAATCCGAGATAGAATCCATGTATGAAAACAAAGTATGGACTTTGACAGACTTGCCCGATGATCGGCGAGCGATAGAAAACAAATGGATCTTTAAGAAGAAGACGGACGCGGATGGTAATGTTACCATCTATAAAGCTCGACTTGTCGCTAAGGGTTATCGACAGGTTCAAGGGATTGACTACGACGAGACATTCTCTCCCGTAGCGAAGCTAAAGTCCGTCCGAATCATGTTAGCAATTGCCGCATACTATGATTATGAGATATGGCAGATGGACGTCAAAACAGCATTCCTTAACGGGCATCTTAAGGAAGAACTGTATATGATGCAGCCGGAAGGTTTTGTCGATCCTCGGAACGCTAACAAAGTATGCAAGCTCCAGCGATCCATTTATGGACTGGTGCAAGCATCTCGGAGTTGGAACATTCGCTTTGATGAGATGATCAAAGCGTTTGGGTTTATGCAGACTTATGGAGAAGCCTGCGTTTACAAGAAAGTGAGTGGAAGCTCTGTAGCATTTCTCATATTATATGTAGATGACATACTCCTTATGGGAAATAATATAGAATTTCTGGACAGCATTAAGGCCTACTTGAATAAGTGTTTTTAAATGAAGGACCTTGGAGAAGCTGCTTATATATTAGGCATCAAGATCTATAGAGATAGATCGAGACGCCTCATAGGTCTTTCACAAAGCACATACCTTGATAAGATTTTGAAGAGATTCAGAATGGATCAGTCCAAGAAGGGGTTCTTGCCTATGTTACAAGGTATGAGACTGAGCTCAGCTCAGTCACCGACCACGGCAAAAGATAAAGAAGAGATGAGTGTCATCCCCTATGCTTCAGCCATAGGATCTATTATGTATGCCATGCTGTGTACCAGACCCGATGTAAACCTTGCCGTAAGTTTGGTAGCAAGATACCAAAGTAATCCCAGCAAGGAACACTGGACAGCGGTCAAGAATATCCTGAAGTACCTGAAAAGGACAAAGGACATGTTTCTCGTTTATGGAGGAGACGAAGAGCTCATCGTAAAGGGTTACGTCGACGCTAGCTTCGATTCAGATCTGGATGACTCTAAGTCACAAACCGGATACGTGTATATGTTGAATGGTGGAGCAGTAAGCTGGTGCAGCTGCAAGCAGAGCGTCGTGGCGGGATCTACGTGTGAAGCGGAGTACATGGCAGCCTCGGAGGCAGCACATGTAGCGATTTGGGTGAAGGAGTTCATCACCGACCTAGGAGTCATACCCAATGCGTCGGGGCCGATCAAACTCTTCTGTGACAACACTGGAGCTATTGCCCTCGCAAAGGAGCCCAGGTTTCACAAGAAGACCAGGCACATCAAGCGTCGTTTCAACTCCATCCGTGAAAATGTTCAAGATGGAGACATAGAGATTTGCAAAGTGCACACAGATCTGAATGTCGTAGATCCGCTGATTAACCTCTCTCGCGTACAAAACATGATCAACACCAGAACTCTATGGGTGTTCGATTCATCACAATGTAACTAGATTGGTGACTCTAGTGCAAGTGGGAGACTGTTGGAAATATGCCCTAGAGGCAATAATAAAAGTATTATTATATTTCATTGTTCATGATAATTGTCTTTTATTCATGCTATAACTGTATTATCCGGAAATCGTAATACACGTGTGAATACTTAGACCACACTATGTCCCTGGTAAGCCTCTAGTTGACCAGCTCGTTGTGATCAACAGATAGTAATGGTTTCCTGACTATGGACATTGGATGTCGTTGATAATGGGATCACATCATTAGGAGAATGATGTGATGGACAAGACCCAATCCTAAGCATAGCATAAAAGATCGTGTAGTTCGTTTTGCTAGAGCTTTGCAAGTGTCAAGTATCTCTTCCTTCGACCATGAGATCGTGTAACTCCCGGATACCGTAAGAGTGCCTTGGGTGTATCAAACGTCACAACGTAACTGGGTGACTATAAAGGTGCATTACAGGTATCTCCGAAAGTAGCTGTTGGGTTGACACGGATCGAGACTGGGATTTGTCACTCCGTATGACGGAGAGGTATCTCTGGGCCCACTCGGTAATGCATCATCATATTGAGCTCAATGTGACCAAGGTGTTGGACACGGGATCATGCATTATGGTACGAGTAAAGTGACTTGCCGGTAACGAGACTGAACAAGGTATTGGGATACCGACGATCGAGTCTCGGGCAAGTAACGTACCGATTGACAAAGGGAATTGCATACAGGGTTTGATCGAATCCTCGACATAGTGGTTCATCCGATGACAACATCGAGGAGCATGTGGGAGCCATCATGGGTATCCAGATCCCGCTGATGGTTATTGACTAAGAGCGTCTCGGTCATGTCTGCATGTCTCCCGAACCCGTAGGGTCTACACACTTAAGGTTCGGTGACGCTAGGGTTATGAAGATATGTATATGCAGAAACCCGAATTTTGTTCGGAGTCCCGGATGAGATCCCGGACGTCACGAGGAGTTCCGGAATGGTCCGGAGGTAAAGAATTATATATAGGAAGTGCTATTTCGGGCATCGGGACAAGTTTCGGGGTTATCGGTATTGTACCGGGACCACCGGAAGGGTCCCGAGGGTGCACCGGGTGGGGCCACCTGTCCCGGGGGGCCACATGGGCTGTAGGGGGTGCGCCTTGGCCTTCATGGGCCAAGGGAACCAGCCCCTATAGGCCCATGCGCCTAGGGTTTCCCCCTAGGAGGAGTCCTAGTGGTGGAAGGCACCCCTAGGTGCCTTGGGGGGGAGGGAAACCTCCCCTAGGCCGCCGCCCCCCCAGTAGATCTCATCTACTAGGGCCGGTGCCCCCCCTTGGCACCCCTATATATAGTGGGGGAGAGGAGGGACTTCACACACCAGCCCCTGGCGCCTCCATCTCCCCCCCGTTACGTCTCTCCCTCGTAGTCTCGGCGAAGCCCTGCTGCTGTGACGCCCTGCATCCACCACCACGCCGTCGTGCTGCTGGATCTTCATCAACCTCTCCTTCCCCCTTGCTGGATCAAGAAGGAGGAGACGTCTCCCGTCCCGTACGTGTGTTGAACGCGGAGGTGCCGTCCGTTCGGCGCTGGTCATCGGTGATTTGGATCACGTCGAGTACGACTACATCATCACCTTGCAAGCTTCCGCACGCGATCTACAAGTGGTATGTAGATGCAAACTCTCTCCCTAGACTCGTTGCTTAGATGAACTCATAGATGGATCTTGGTGAAACCGTAGAAAAAATTTTAATTTTCTGCAACGTTCCCCAACAGAGCATCACATGGAAATTTTTCCTTAGTATTTCCTCGACCCCCTTTAACAGTACGGTGTTTCCTATGACTCAAGAAGGAGAAAATGAAACTACGAAAACAAAAGTCTTCACGCTTCATGTTCCACAAATGAATACCAAGTCTTCAAGGTCACACCAATTTCTTCACTTTCAAAGTCTTCAGAAAGTCTTCAGAATATCAAAGTCTTCAGTTGAAGAACTTCATTTTTAGGGGTCGACTTTCTCTGTAGATATCAAACTCCTCATAGACTTATAGACCTGTGTACACTCACAAACGCATTAGTCCCTTAACCTATAAGTCTTCAATACACCAAAATCACTAAGGGGCACTAGATGCACTTACTGTCCATATTACTCTCCCTCCAGTATCGACTAATCTTTTTCAGACGGCGTACTGTCCATATTACTCTCCCTGCTCCTACTTTATTTAACTTTCAGGCAAACATGAGATATTTTATAACCAGGGAGGAGGCGAATGAATATGAGAGGAGGATGAAGGGAGCTCGCCTCCAAGTAGCAGCTCTGCAGGCAGTAGCTGCTGCATCTCAGTACAACCCCAACTACAACTTTGGATATCCGCCACGCCAGCAGTGGCCATAGACCAACCTAGGCCAAAAGCCGAAGCTCGGGGGAGTACATATTTATCACTGACATTACATTCATGTTCACACACTCATTCCAGTTGTCGATGCTCATACTTTTTTATTGTACTATCCATGCTAGTTTATTTTCTTTTCCTGCATTCTTCTTGTGTGTTTGAAAAACTTTAAGAAAAAACAAAAAAATACTTGTAGCTTTTAGCTAGTTTACTTTCCATGCTTGTAGTAGTAATATTAAAAGAAAACCCAAAAAGATTTCCCATTCTTCTTTTGCTTGTTGGGAGTTGTCCCGTGTAAATAGTTTTATTTGAATTTCTTTTCTTTTCTTAGGGGGTCGAGAGGAGAAGACCACGATGAAAATGTTGAGTGGCTCTCATATGCATTATTGTTGATCTAACCAAGAGCCCATATTACCTTGTCTTCTCCTTTGTATTAAATGCTTGCAGATTCTAGCTTAGTCCAATGCACATGCACTATTATTATTATTCACACCGTTCGGTCGTGCAAGTGAAAGGCAATAATGACGATATATGATGAAATGATTGAGATGGGAGAAGCTGGTATGAACTCAACCTATCTTGTTTTTGTAAATATGATTAGTTCATCGTTCCTAATTCAGCCTATTATGGATGAAACATGTTTGCAATGACAATTAGAGATTATAGTTGCTCATGCCATGCTTAATTAGCTAGGAGTTTATAATGGTTTACTTTGCGTGCCAACATGCTATTAAAATGGTTGTGATGTGGTATAATAGGGTGGTATCCTCCTTTGAATGATTCGAGTGGCTTGACTTGGCACATGTTCATGCATGTAGTTGAAACAAAATCAACATAGCCTCCACGATATTTATGTTCATGGCGATTTATATCCTACTCATGCTTACACTCATTGTTGGTTAATCTTAATGCACGTTCATGATTGTTGTCGCTCTCTAGTTGGTCGCTTCCCAGTCTCTTTCTAGCCTTCACTTGTACTAAGTGGGAATACTGCTTGTGCATCCACTTCCATAAACGCCAAAGTTATTCCATATGAGTCCACGATACCTTCCTATATGCGATATTTACCTGTCGTTCCAAGTAAATTTGTATGTGCCAAACTCTAAACCTTGAAATGAAATTTTGTTTTGTATGCTCGAATAGCTCATGTATCAACTAGTGTTGTCTAGATCTTCCATGCTAGGTGGGTTATTCTCACGATGAGTGGACTTCGCTCATCATTCACGAGAAAATGGCCGGTAACTGGGATGCCCAGTCCCATGCTCAAATCAAATCAAAATAATTACAAACAAAACTCCCCCGGGATTGTTGTTAGTTGGACGGTACCCATTGTTTAGGGCCAGCCATGGATTGATGCTCGTTGGTGGTGGGAGGAGTATAAACTTTGCCATTCTTTTTGGGAACCGCCTATAATGTATGTAGCATGGAAGATATCGAGATCTCTTGGTAGTTATGTTGACAATCAAAGTATACCACTCAAAACATTATTTATCCTTGTTTCAAAACTCGAGCTCTGGCACCTCTGCAAATCCCTGCTTCCCTCTTCGAAGGGCCTATCTATTTACTTTTATGTTGAGTCATCATCCTCTTATTAAAAAGCACCAGTTGGAGAGCACTGCTGTCATTTGCATGCATTGCTATTAATTTACATTGAGTATGACTGTGACTGGATCTTTTTTCCATGAATTACAATGTCTAGTCAGTCCTTGATCTTTAGGGGTGCTTCGCATTTATGTTTTGCAGTCTCAGAAAGGGCTAGCGAGATACCATCTTGTTATATCATATTATGATTGTTTGAGAAAGTGTTGTCATCCGAGATTTATATTATTGCTCGCTAGTTGATTATGCCATTGATATGAGTAAACATGAGACCTAAATGTTATTGTGAATATGGTTAGTTCATAATCTTTGCTGAAAACTTGAATGCTGGCTTTACATATTTGCAACAATAAGATCAAATAGAGTTTGTAAAAGTTTTTCTTTATCACTTTCAGTTTGTCAACTATATTGCTTGAGGACAAGCAAAGGTTTAAGTGTGGGGGAGTTGATACGTCTCCAACGTATCTATTTCCAAACACTTTTGCCCTTGTTTTGGAGTCTAACTTGCATGATTTGAATGGAACTAATCCGGACTGACACTGTTTTCAGCAGAACTGCCATGGTGTTATTTTTGTGCAGAAATAGAAGTTCTCGGAATGACCTGAAAATCCACGGAGTCACGTTTTGGAATTAATAAAAGATATTGGCGAAAGAATCAACTTAAGGGGGCCCACACCCTGTCCACGAGGGTGCAGGGTGCGCCCACCCCCCTGGGGCGTGCCCCTTGCCTTGTGGGCCCCCTGGACCTCGAACAACCTCAACTCGAACTCCATATATTCACGTTCGGGGAGAAAAAAATCAGGGAGAAGGATTCATCGTGTTTTACAATATGGAGCCGCCGCCAAGCCCTAATCTTCCTCTGGAGGGTTGATCTGGAGTCTGTTCGGGGTCCGGAGAGGGGAATCCCTCACCATCATCATCATCAACCATCCTCCATCACCAATTTCATGATGCTCACCGACGTGCATGAGTAATCCCATCATAGGCTTGCTAGACGGTGATGGGTTAGATGAGATTTACCATGTAATCGAGTTAGTTTTGTTAGGGTTTGATCCCTAGTATCCATTATGTTCTAAGATTGATGTTGCTATGACTTTGCCATGCTTAATGCTTGTCACTAGGGCCCGAGTGCCATGGTTTCAGATCTAAAGCTATTTTGTTTTCATGAATATATGTGAGTTCTTGATCCTATCTTGCAAGTCAATAGTCACCTAATATGTGTTATGATCCGGCAACCCTGAAGTGACAATAATCAGGACCACTCCCGGTGATGACCGTAGTTTGAGGAGTTCATGTATTCACTAAGTGCTAATGCTTTGGTCCGGTACTCTATTAAAAGGAGACCTTAATATCCCTTAGTTTCCATTAGGACCCCGCTGCCACGGGATGGTACGACAAAAGATGTCATGCAAGTTCTTTTCCATAAGCACATATGACTATATTCTGAATACATGCCTACATTACATTGATGAACTGGAGCTAGTTCTGTGTCACCCTATGTTATAACGGTTGCATGATGAATTGCATCCGACATAATTATCCATCATTGATCCATTGCCTACGAGCTCGTTTCATATTGATCTTTGCTTAGTTACTTCTCCGTTGCCACTGTCACGATTACTACAAAGTTGCTACTGTTACTTTTGCCACCGTTACCATTACCTCCATATTACTTTGCTACTAAATACTTTGCTGCAGGTATTAAAACTTTCAGGTGTGGTTGAATTGACAACTCACCTGCTAATACTTGAGAATATTCTTTGGCTCCCCTTGTGTCGAATCAATAAATTTGGGTTGAATACTCTACCCTCCAAAACTATTGCGATCCCCTATACTTGTGGGTTATCAAAAGACTATCCAAACATACACATTTCTGCTTTCTAGATGGTTATTCTGGTTTCTCTCAAATACATGTGTCAAAAAGGACTAAGAAAAGACCACTTTTACTAGCCCTTTCGGTACTTTGTCTTATAGACGTATGCCTTTTGGTCTATGCAATTCACCTGGTACCTTTCAAAGATGTATGACTGCTATATTCTCTGACTTTTGTGAAAAGATTGTTGAGGTTTTCATGGATGATTTCTCTGTTTACAAAACTTCTTTTGATGATTGCTTAAGCAACCTTGATCGAGTTTTGCAGAGATGTGAAGAAACTAATCTTGTCTTGAATTGGGAGAAGTGACACTTTATGGTTAATGAAGGCATTGTCTTGGGGCATAAAATTTCTAAAAGAGGTATTGAAGTTGATAAAGCTAAAGTAGACGCTATTGAAAAAATGTCTTGTCCTAAAGATATCAAAGGTATAAGAAGTTTCCTTGGTCATGCTGGTTTCTATAGGAGGTTTATTAAAGACTTCTCTAAAATTTCTAGGCATCTGACTAATCTCTTGCAAAAAGATGTTCCTCTTGTTTTTTATGATGATTGTGTAGAAGCATTTGAAATACTTAAGAAAGCCTTGATTTCTGCACCTATTGTTCAACCACCTGATTGGAATTTACCCTTTGAAATTATGTGTGATGCTAGTGATGTTGTTGGTGCTGTTATAGGGCAAAGAGTTGATAAGAAATTGAATGTCATTCATTATGCTAGTAAAACTCTAGACAGTGCCCAGAGAAATTGTTCTACTACTGAAAAGGAATTTTTAGCAGTTGTTTTTGCTTGTGATAAGTTCAGATCTTATATTATTGATTCCAAAGTAATTGTTCACACTAATCATGCTGCTATTAAATATCTTAAGGAAAAGAAAGATGCTAAACCTAGACTTATTAGATGGGTTCTCTTGCTGCAAGAATTTGATTTGCATATTACTGATAGAAAGGGAGCTGAGAACCCTGTTGCAGACAACTTGTCTAGGTTAGAGAATGTTCTTGATGACCCACTACCTATTGTTGATAGCTTTCCTGATGAGCAATTAGCTGTCATAAATGCTTCTCATAATACTCCATGGTATGCTAATTATGCTAATTACATTGCTGTTAAATTTATACCACCTAGTTTCACATACCAACAAAAGAAAAGGTTTTTTCTATGATTTAATACATTACTTTTGGGATGACCCACACCTTTATAAAGGAGTAGATGGTGTTATTAGACGTTGTGTACCTGAGCATGAACAGGAACAAATCCTACGCAAGTGCCACTCCGAGGCTTACGGAGGACACCATGTTGGAGATAGAATTGCACACAAGGGATTGCAATCTTGTTTTTATTGGCCTACTCTCTTTAAGGATGCTCGTATCTTGTGATGAATGTCAAAGAATTGGTAATATTAGTAGACGTCAGGAAATGCCTATGAAATATTCACTTGTTATTGAACCACTTGATGTTTGGGGCTTTGATTATATGGGACCTTTTCCTTCCTCTAATGGGTATACACATATTTTAGTTGCTGTTGATTATGTTACTAAGTGGGTAGAAGCTATTCCATCTAGTAGTACTGATCATAACACCACTATTAAGATGCTTAAAGAAGTTATTTTCCCCAGGTTTGGAGTCCCTAGATATTTAATGACTGATGGTGGTTCACATTTATTCATGGTGCTTTCCGTAAAATGGTTGCTAAATATGATGTTAACCATAGAATCGCATCTCCATATCATCCTCAGTCTAGTGGTCAAGTAGAATTGAGCAATAGAGAGATTAAGTTGATTTTGCAAAAGACTGTTAATAGATCTAGAAAGAATTGGTCTAAGAAACTTGATGATGCATTATGGGCTTATAGAACTGCTTATAAAAACCCTATGGTTATGTATCCATATAAAATGGTTTATGGAAAGGCTTGTCGTTTACCTCTTGAACTAGAACATAAAGCTTATTGGGAAATCAAAGAGCTCAACTATGATTTCAAACTTGTCGATGACAAGAGGTTATTTGACATAAGCTCGCTTGACAAATGGAGAACCCAAACCTATGAGAATGCCAAGTTGTTTAAAGAAAAAGTTAAAAGATGGCCTGCCAAAATGATACAAAAGCGTGAGTTTAATGTAGGTGATCATGTTTTGCTATACAACTCTCGCTTAAGATTTTTTGCAAGAAAGCTTCTCTCTAAATGGGAAGGTCATTACATTATCGAGGAGGTCTATTATTCTGGAGCCATCAAAATCAACAAAGCTGAAGGTACAAATCTGAAGGTGGTAAAAGGTCAAAGAATCAAACATTATATCTTAGGTACTCCCATAACTGTTGAAACAAATATAATTAATACCATAACAACGGAGGAGTACATTAGGGATACTTTCGAGAACATTTTAGACTCCGAAAAGGAATAGATATGTGGTACGGTACGTAAACCAACTTCAAAACTGTTCTAATAGCAATTTTTCTCCGTTTTGGAATATTTAAAAAATTAAGAAAATTAAAAGTAGTCTGAAAGAGACACGAGGAGACCACAAGGGTGGAGGGTGCGTCCCCTGCCTTGTGGCAACCTCGTGTGTCCTCCGGACTGCGTTTTCTTGCACAATACTTCTTTTGGTTGGTAAAAATTCATTATATAATCTCCCAAAGGTTTTGACCATCGTACCACGACAAAATCCTCTGTTCTTGTTTTGAGTTGTTTTTCTGATAGATCTAGATCGCCATGATGTCTCCAAGTGCCCCCAAGGATAAGTTTTTCAAGAAGGTCATCAACCCCTACCTTGTGGAGGTGCTGCGACACCCTCAAACCATTGAGATGCGTGAGGGGGTGCTGCACATCCGCGATGTTGAGGGGCCGAAGAAGACCAGAAGCATGGAGACAAGACTCGAAGCAACGGAGCAGCAAGTTTTCAAGTGTCAAGGGATGGTGGAACATGGACTCAACGCCAATCACTTGATGATCGCGGAGTTCACCAACAATCAGAAGCTGGATGCCAAGAACATCGGGGAGGCCATCTTCAAGCTTCATGAGAAAATCGAGCATCTCCAAGCCCAGATCTATGACCTGCAAAACCAAAACTATGAGTATGAATACAGATTTATGAGGATGAGTTTTGCTGCAGATTTGAGGATCCCGAAGACTCGTTCATCTTTCAATGTTGGTGAGCCTATGCCTTGGAAGATGGATGACAAGCCTACTACATCAACAACTCCATCATCACCACCTCCAAAGAAAGAGACATAAATACATGGGTATGGGCACTCCCCTTGGCAACTGCCAAGCTTGGGGGAGGTGCCTTGGTATCGTATCACCATCACACCTTTACCTTTCTTGTTTTTCTTAGTTTGATCCTTTTGGTTATATCTTGATCTAGTAGAATAAAGTTTTAGTATGATCTAGCTTTGAGTTTTGTTTTGATCTCTATCTATGTAATCAAGTTCGTGAGCTATATATAATAAAGAGTAGTTTTAAGTTGAGGGCTTTGCTTTTATGCTATGATTTTGAGGGAATAAAAATAAGAGAAGGAATAAAAAGAAATAAAAAAGATCATATATTGATCTTATGGAGAGTAATGACTTTACATATAAAGAGTATGATGAATAAAAATTGTTGAGGGTTGACAAACATAGTTTTTGTCATTGTTGAAATTAATAGGAATTAATAAAAAAGAGGTTTTATATATAAATATACTATCTTGGACATATTTTGTAATTGTGAGCACTCTTTAAAATATGACATGCTAAAAAGTTGATGTTGGACAAGGAAGACAACATAATGGGTTATGTTTCCTTATATCCGAATAGAAGTTATATTGTCATGGATCCTCCAACATGTTGAGCTTGCTTTTCCCTCTTATGCTAGCCAAATCCTTTGCACCAAGTAGAGATACTACTTGTTCATCCAAACATCACTACCCAGTTTTCCATGAGAGTCCACCATACATACCTATGGATTGAGTAAGATCCTTCAAGTAAGTTGTCATCGGTGCAAGCAAAAAAAATTGCTCTCTTAATATGTATGATCTATTAGTGTGTAGAAAATAAGCTTTATACGAACTTGTGATATGGAAGAAATAAAAGCGACGGACTGCATAATAAAGTTCTTTATCACAAGCGGCAATATGAAGTGACGTGATTTTGCATTAAGATTTTGTGCATCCAACTATAAAAGCATATGACAACCTCTTCTTCCCTTCGCGAAGGGCCTATCTTTTACTTTTATCTTCTACCATATACAAGAGTCATGGTGACCTTCACCTTTCCTTTTTACACTTTTTTCTTTTGGCAAGCACTATGTGTTGGAGAAAGATCCAGATACATATATCCACTCGGATGTAGGTTATCATAAAATGTTATTATTGATATTACCCTTGAGGTAAAAGGTTGGGAGGCGAAACTATAAGCCCCTATCTTTCTCTGTGTCCGACTGAGGCTTTGAACCCATAAGTACCGCGTGAGTGTCAGCAAATGGAAAGACTAGAGGATAGTTGAGTATGTGGACTTGCTGAAAAGCTCTTGAATTGACTCTTCCCGATGTTATGATAAATTGCAATTGCTTCAATGATCGAGATCATAGTTTGTTAGTTTTCAATGAATTTTTTTATTCATACTTTACCTTGTGAATGAATTGTTACTTTAACATAAGAAATTATATGACATTATATGTTGTTGTTCTAAAGATGATCATGATGCCATCATGTCCATATTTTATTTTATCGACACATCTATCCCTAAACATATGGACATATTTTTTGATTTCGTCTTTTGCTTGAGGACAAGCAAGGTCTAAGCTTGGGGGGGTTGATACGTCCATTTTGCATCATGCTTTTATATCAATAGTTATTGCATTATGGGTTGTTATTAAACATTCTAGCACAATACTTATGCCTTTTCTCTCTTATTTTACAAGGTTTACATGAAGAGGGAGAATGCCGACAGCTGGAATTCTGGGATGGAAAAGGAGCAAATATTAGAGACCTATTCTGCACATCTCCAAAAGTCCTGAAACTTTACGGAGAGTCATTTTGGAATTAATAAAAAATACTGGGCGAAGAAAGCACCAGAGGGGCCACCAGCCATCCACGGGGGTGGAGGGCGCACCCTACCCCCCTGGGCACGCCCCCTGCCTTGTGGGACCCTGTCAGGCCTTCAGGTCCCATCTTCTACTATATGGTGTGTTTTGACCTAGAAAAAACAAGAAGGAAGCTTTCAGGACGAAGCGCTACCGTCTCGAGGCGGAACCTGGGCAGAACCAATCTAGGGCTCTGACAAAGCTGTTCTACCGGGGAAACTTCCCTCCGGGAGGAGGAAATTGAAGCCATCGTCATCCCCAATGATCCTCTCACCGAGAGGGGGTCAATCTCGCTCAACATCTTCACCAGCACCATCTCCTCTCAAACACTAGTTCATCTCTTGTATCTGATTTCTGTCTCCAAACCTCAGATTGGTACCAGTGGGTTGCTAGTAGTATTGATTACTCCTTGTAGTTGATGCTAGTTGGTTTATTTGGTGGAAGGTCATATGTTCAGATCCTTAATGATAATAAATACTCCTCTGATTATGAACAGGAATTTGCTTTGTGAGTAGTCACGCTTGTTCCTGGGGACATGGGAGAAGTCTTGTTATAAGTAATCATGTGAATTTGGTATTCGTTCGATATTTTGATGAGATGTATGTTGTCTCTCCTCTAGTGGTGTTATGTGAATGTTGTTGGGTAACATAGTAATTTCAAAAAAATTCCTATGCACACGCAAGATCATGATGATGCATAGCAACAAGAGGGGAGACTATGTCCACGTACCCTCGTAGACCGAAAGCGGAAGCGTTAGCACAACGTTGTTGATGTAGTCGTATGTCTTCAAGATTTGACCCATCAAGTACCGAACGTACGACACCTCTGAGTTCAGCACACGTTCAGCTCGATGATGTCCCACGAACTCTGATCCAGCAGAGCTTTGCGAGAGAGTTCCGTCAGCACGACGGCGTGATGACGGTGTCAATGATGCTACCGACACAAGGCTTCGCCTAAGCACCACTACGATATTATCAAGGTGGAATATGGTGGAGGGGGCACCACACACGGCTGGGAGAGATCAACAGATCAACTTGTTGTGTCTATGGGGTGCCCCCTCCTTCGTATATAAAGGAGGGGAGGAGAGGGCCGGCCAGGAGGAGGAGGAGCGCCCAAGGGGGGGAGTCCTACTCCCACCGGGAGAGGGAGAGGGAAGGAAGAGGAAGGAGGGAGAGGGATAGGAAGAGGGAAGGAAGAGGAAGCAGGGAGGAAGGAAAGGGCCCCCCCTCCCAATTCAGATTGGGCTTGGGGGGGTGCCCCCTCCCTTGCTCCTTTCCCCTCCTTTCCACTAAAGCCCATTACGGTCCATATACCTTCCAGAGGGTTCCGATAACCTCCTGGTGCTCCGATATTGTCCGATCTCATCCGGAACCATTTCGGTGTCCAAATATAGTCGTCAAATATATCGATCTTTATGTCTCGACCATTTTGAGACTCCTCCACTAGTAGAAAAAGGACCTAATATGAGACACATTAGTGCCGGTTTGATTTTGATCTGGCACTAATGTGTCCAATAGTGCCGGTTCCAACGGCTAGCCGGCCGTTCTCATTAGTACCGGTTTGTGGCGAACCTTTAGTACCGGTTCGTGCCACGAACCGGTACTAAAGAGAGTGGTGGCAGGGTGTTGTCAGTCTGGGGCCCCTCCAGCACCTCTAGTACCGGTTCGTGGCACGAACCGGTACTAAAGGTCGACGTACATAAACCCTTGGTCCACCCGAGCCACTCTGTTCTTCCCCTTTCCCCTCACGTCCTTTGTTCTTCCCCTCTCTTCCTCGAGCTCCTCACAAATTTTGCCCAAAATTTGTCAAAATTTGAAGGCCCCCATCCATTCAAATGATCACAAAGGTTAGCAACTTTGTCCTTTCAACTCTCATTGCTAGATTAGCTCTTGCAATGCTTTGTATAGTGATTAATTTGGGAGGAATTATATTTGCTAGTATTTGATTTATATGCAATTTGAGGTCAAAAATAACACTTAGTTTGCATATGTAGGTGTGGTTTACTTAGTGCTTTCTAAATCTCCGTCGTAACCACCGTCGATCGCCCGCACCGTCCCGTCGCCGGCACCACCTTGTGGTGAGGCTCTTGTTCATGAATATTTTATGATATATAGTTACTCGTATAATTATCTTACTCGTACGTTGTTTGTTATACATAGTGCCATGGTTTTGATATTCGTCCCCGTCGGCCCTCGTCCTTGTTATGATTCGGATGTGGTATATTCTCATTTAAAACTAGTTGTTGCATTTCGTGTTTATGACAAATTATGCCCATCAAGTTGACATAGATATTTTTATCTAGGAGGTATGTGAACCGAAAATTCCAACCGACCCTATTGTCGAGAGGTTAAATTTAGTTGAAAGAGAAAATGAGTATTTGAAAGAAAAATTGAAAAAAATTGAGGGGGAGAAGATGGAATTGGAGTTGCATGTTGCCGATGTCGTTGATGATCACAAGATCAAGATGGAGAAAATGAGGTTGAAGATTAGAAAGATTAGAAAATATGCCATTGATAGTGTGGCTTGGTATCATTATGCTGTTGGATCAATTGTTACCTTAGTTGCGATCTTCATCGCATTTGTTGTTGCATTTAAATTCTTTAGCTAGAGAGTTATTTATATGTTGCATTTAATTAAGTGTTGTATATGAACTTTATGTATGAACTTTATGTATGAACTTGTATTAATTTGGTCTATTCGGTGTTGTGTAATGAAGATGAGCCGACAATGGATGTATGATGACAGATGCTCTCCCGAGTTCATTAATGGCGTGCATACTTTTCTGCTTGCCGCTGAGGCAAACAAGCGGGCGGATGGTTTTATGCCTTGTCCATGTGCTGGCTGTAAGAATGGTCACAGTTACTCTACGTCAAGAACCATTCACGTCCACCTATTTGAGTCCGGTTTCATGCCCCACTATAATGTTTGGACCAAGCACGGAGAAATAGGGGTTATGATGGAAGACAACGAAGAAGAAGAGGACGATGACGGCTATCCTGGCGATGGGTTCCCTGAATACGATGATACAACAATGGGGGAAGAAGCTGAGCCGACAATGCAGAAAGAAGCTGAAGAAGAGGCATCAGATGAGCCCGCTGATGATCTAGGTCGGGCCATTGCCGACAAAGAGAAACTGCGCAAGTGATCTGGAGAGGACGAAGTTGCAGCGCATGTTAGAGGATCATAAGAAATTCTTGTACCCGAATTGTGAAGCTGACAAAAAAAGTTGGGCATCACACTTGAATTGTTGCAATGGAAGGCAGAGAATGGTGTATCTGACAAGGGATTTGGAAAGTTGCTGGTAATGATAAAGAATATGCTTCCAAAGGACAACAAATTGCCCGAGAGTACGTATGAAGCAAAGAAGGTTGCCTGCCCTCTAGGGTTAGAGGTGCAAAAGATACATGCATGCCCTAATGACTGCATCCTCTACCGCAGTGAGTACGAGGATTTGAATGCTTGCCCGGTATGTGGTGCATTGCGTTATAAGATCAGTCGCGATGACCTTGGTGATGTCGAGGGTGAGCGCGCCAGGAAGAAGATTCCTGCCAAGGTGATGTGGTATGCTCCTATAATACCATGGTTGAAACATTTGTTCCAAAACAAAGAGCATGCGAAGGCGATGCGGTGGCACGCAGAAGACCGTAAGAAAGACAGAAAGTTGAGAGTACCCGCTGATGGTTCGCAGTGGAGAAAAATTGAGAGAAAGTACTGGGAGGAGTTTGTAAGTGACCCAAGGAACGTATGGTTTGGTCTAAGCGATGATGGCATTAATCCTTTTGGGGAGCAAAGCAACAACCATAGCACGTGGCCTGTGACTCTATGTTTATATAACCTTCCTCCTTGGTTGTGCATGAAGCGGAAGTTCATTATGATGCCAGTGCTCATCCAAGGCCCTAAGCAACCCGACAACGATATTGATGTGTACCTAAGGCCATTAGTTGAAGAACTCTTACAACTATGGAATGGAACAGGTGTACGTGTGTGGGATGAGCACATGGGGGAAGAATTTGACCTAAAGGCATTGTTGTTCGTGACCATCAATGATTGGCCTGCTCTCAGTAACCTTTCAGGACAGACAAACAAGGGATACCGCGGATGCACGCACTGTTTGGATGATACCGACAATATATATTTGAATAGTTGTAAGAAGAATGTGTACCTGGGACATCGTCGATTTCTTCCGAGCAAGCATCCTGTAAGAAAGAAAGGCAAGCATTTCAAAGGTGAGGCGGATCACCGGACGAAGCCTCGCCACCGTACTGGTGCTGATGTACATGATATGGTCAAGGATTTGAAGGTAATCTTTGGAAAGGGTCCTGGCGGACAACCTGTTCCGAAGGACACTGACGGACGCACACCCATGTGGAAGAAGAAATCTATATTTTGGGACCTGCCATATTGGAAAGACCTAAAGGTCCGCTCCGCAATCGACGTGATGCACGTGACGAAGAATCTTTGCGTGACCCTGCTTGGCTTTTTGGACGTGTATGGGAAGAAAAAAGATACACCAGAGGCACGGGAGGACCAGCAACGTATGCACGGAAAAGACGACATACATCAGGGTCAGGCCAGCTATGCTCTTACCAAAGAAGAGAAGGAAATCTTCTTCGATTGCCTACTCAGCATGAAGGTACCATCTGGCTTCTCGTTGAATATAAAGGGAATAATAAATATGGCAGAGAAAAAGTTCCAGAACCTAAAGTCTCATGACTGCCACGTGATTATGACGCAACTCCTTCCGGTTGCATTGAGGGGGCTTCTACCGGAAAACGTTTGATTAGCCATTGTGAAGCTATGTGCATTCCTCAATGCAATCTCTCAGAAGGTAATCGATCCAGAAATCATACCAAGGTTATAGAATGATTTGGTGCAATGTCTTGTCAGTTTCGAGTTGGTGTCCCCACCATCCTTCTTCAACATCATGACGCACGTCCTAGTTCACCTTTGCGAAGAGATTAACATTTTGGGTCCTGTATTTCTACACAATATATTCCCCTTTGAAAGGTTCATGGGAGTCTTGAAGAAATATGTTCATAACCGTGCTAGGCCAGAAGGAAGCATCTCGAAGGGCCATGAAAATGAGGAGGTCATTGAGTTTTGTATTGACTTTATTCCTGACCTTAAGCCGATTAGTGTTCCCGAATCGCGGCATAAGGGCAGACTGGAAGGAAAAGGCACGCTAGGAGGGCATCAAATAATATGTATGGACGGGCATTCTCTCACTGAAGCACACTACACAGTTCTACAGAATTCCGCCTTGGTGGCTCCGTATATGGAGGAACACAAGAATTTTCTACAGTCCAAACACCCGGAGAAGTCTGACGACTGGATTACACGCGATAAAACGAGGACTTTCGCCGGTTGGTTGCAGAAACGTGCCCTGAATGATGGCGATATTCAAAATGACTTGTACTCGTTGTCCCAGTTACCATCTTCGAATATAATGACTTTCAAAGGGTACCAGATAAATGGCAATACATTTTACACGATCGCCCAAGATAAGAAGAGCACCAACCAAAACAGTGCTGTCCGCTTTGATGCAACAACCAACACGGGAAAGGAAACATATTATGGTTACATAGAGGACATATGGGAACTTAACTATGGATCAGGTGATTTGAAGGTCCCTTTGTTTCGGTGCAAATGGGTCAATATGACACGAGGCGGGGTAACGGAAGACCCGCAGTACGGAATGACAGCAGTGGATCTCAACAATCTTGCGTATGCAGAAGAACCATTCGTCCTAGCCAATGATGTGGCGCAGGTTTTTAATGTGAAAGACATGTCTACCAGGCCGAGAAAAAGAAAAGATAAGGAAGCGAATGGATCATACGACGAGCCAAAGCGCCACATAGTTCTTTCAGGAAAAAGAAACATCGTGGGAGTGGATGACAAGACAGACATGTCAGAATATTATGAGAAGTTTGATGAAATTGCTCCATTCACAGTGAATATTGACCCGAGCATCTAGTTAAATGATGAAGATTTTCCATGGCTACGGCGCAAAGGGACACACGAGAAGAAAAAGTTTCACACCCAAAGATCTGGGATGTGATCAGCTTCACTATCATCACTTTCTTCTGTGTTTCACACCCAAGAGGGAATGTCTGTAATAGTTATGGTAGTTAATTATGTGTTTTGGCATTTGAAACGCGAATAAATTTTATGTGCAAACAAATTCTTTTCATGCATTTACTGGCTTTTTTCCAGCTAAATGACCCTGAAATTGAAAAGCATTTGAAATGAACTCAGAAAAGGTTGAAAGTTGGCATGGTATCATAATTTCATACAAATAGCATGTGCAAAAAGGTAGAGAGGGTTACGGCAAAAACTGGATACACTTCGTGTACAAAATGGACAATCTTTTTCGAAGTATCAGGGTTTCCGACGAAAACTGAAATGTTACAAAGGCATTTCATTTTTTAAATAACCTAAGCATTACCAAATTGAATATAATGATAAAACACACTAATATAAAACATAAGAAAAAATAATCACTGAAAAAACTTTTTTCAAAGTTAAGTTATTCACAAACTAGTGATTCACACAAATTTCAAATAATTCAAAATTTAAACTATTCAAAATTGAAAACTACCGGCACTAACAGAAAGTTTGTAATTTTTTGTACCTAAAGCAAAAATATTCACAAAGAAACTCTAAATACAGCAAAAAACAACTCAAAAATAAATAAAACAAAAATAAATAAAGCAAAAAAAATTAAGAAAATAAAAAAGCCCGCTTACTGGGCCAAAGCGGCCTGCATACGACTAGGAACACAACCTTTAGTTGGGCCAGGATGCAGGCCCGCAAAGGCGCAGTAGGCCCACAGGGCAGAAGAGGACATGTAGGCCCAGTATGCCTGCTTAGGAGAGGAGCTCGAGAGAGCTACCGCACTGGAGCTTATAAACCAGTGCGGTAGCCCCTTGGGTAGCGAGGTGGGACTAAACTTGACGCACCACACTGCGCCAGCGCAACCGCTTTAGTACCGGGTCGTGGCTCCAACCGGTACTAAAGACCCCCCCCCTTTAGTACCGGTTGGAGCCACCACCCGGTACTAAAGGGGGTGCGCTTCCCGCCACTTGGCCTTGCCAAAACAGACCTTTAGTACCGGTTGGTGGCTCCAACCGGTACTAAAGGTCCATCCTATATATACAACACTTAAAAAAATTCAGTTTCCCTCTGTTTCTTCCCTCTGTTTCCTCCCTCCGTCGCGCCGCCCTGCCCCGATCGACGCCGTCCCCGTCAACGTCGCTGCCCCCGCCCCTCGTCGCCGACCCCGGCCGTCCCCGCCCCTCGTCGCGGCCGCCGTCGATGTCGCCGCCCCGGCCGTCCCCG
>NC_041385.1:203018905-203049148 GCF_002162155.2 Triticum dicoccoides
ACACACACACACACTACACACACACACACATTATTAGTTTGTTTTGTTAATTTTTTTCTGTTTTTTAGTTATAGAAATGTTAGGAAATTATTCTGTTTTTTAGTTATATAAATATTAGAAATGTTAGTTATATAGAAATATTATAAATGTTTTCTGTTTTTTAGTTATAGAAATATTTATAGAAATGTTAGCAATTTTTCTGTTTTTTTAGTTATATAAATATTAGAATTGTTATAGAAATGTTAGTTATATAATCAGGAAATTTTAGAATTAGTTTTAGTTAGATGAATTAGATTAATGTCAAATTGTTAGAATTTGCATATATATAGAATTTTAGTTATCACAATCCAATCATTTAAAAAATGTTACTTTTTGCGGGCATATAGTATTTGTTCTCGACAATATGCCCGGCCCGCATCCTCGCCGTCGACCCGTTCGCGACGCGTCATGCTTCAGAGGACCCATGTCCGGGACTGAGCTCCGCCGGGCTGGCACTGGGAGGTGCTACCTGGAGGGGCGCGCCGCTTGGTCAGGAACCCGACCTCGGGTCCCGTCGTCAACCCTGATCTTCTTTGGTGGCGTTCGCGTGGGCCACATTTGGTGCAGAGGCAGCCGGCCCCGCCGGAGGTGGTGCATCGCCGTGTCAGGGAGGAAGATGAGCACGTCCATCGGTACATGGCTGCTATGGACGACGTCAGGTTCTCCACTACTTGGCGGGTTCTTTGGGCAGATGACGGGAGATATGATCCTGTGATGGTTCCTTCTCTTTGGGTGTGCACCGCCCGCGCCCCAGGAACCACGAGTGGCACCCTAGATAGTACTCGATCTTTATTAGGTACCTAGCTAGTGATGTATTTGATATATAATATTCGAGACGATGTATTCGAGATTATATATATTAAGACGATGATGTATTCGAGATTATATATTCGAGACGATGTATTCGAGATTTAGTTTTTCCTTATTGATTAATTGCATCCATGCATTGTAATTTGAATACTAAATTGTTTTATATTTCTTTTGTATTAATTAGTAAAGAAAAAGCTATGGCGGACAATACCGGCAGAGAGAGAGAGAAGAGGAATTGTTCGACATCATACGCAGCCCTCATAGGCTAGATGATCTGAATGATGACGGCTCCCAATATCTGGACAATACCGGAGAGGGTGACGAAAAGATATTCGATCTCGACGACCGAGCTCATGAAGTCATGAACTATGATTATGATGACATAGACAATGTTAGTGATGACACAGACAATGCTGATCTTCAAATAACAAAGACTTCCGGCGAGGTATATATTTATATAAGCATGCATCCTGGTGATCATCACATGTTTTTTATTGAAGATATATTAATGAATCGATCTTTCTTCTTTCAGCCCTCCAGATCGAGCAAATCTCCTTCTACAGACAGCAAGACAAAGCAAGGCCTGGGCAGATTGTTGAAGGATGGTGTAAAGTACCACATCGAATCCACCAAACTTAGTGGCGAACCCCTCACGCCTAAGAACGTTGCGGACAAGTGGACTCGTCAGTGCGGAGTTCTTGTGAAGGACAAACTCCCGATCTCCATTCAAGAATGGAAAGAGCCAAAGACTAAACATCCAGGTGTTACTTGGGTCGATGGCAGAGCCAAAGAAGACCTGGTGAAATCTCTGATGGAACATTTCACCCTACCAGATCATTTCACTAAAGCAGATGTGGAGAAAGTCAAGGCCGCTGCTCTTAAGAAGATGGCAATTGCATTCAACACCCACAAGAAAACTGTATGTGCCATCTACCTCGCTAATGAAAGGAAGACTCCAGATTTCAAGGGAACACTGGAGAAGCAAAAAGAACACTGGGACGATTTCGTGACCTTCAAGGATTCTGAATTATCTAAGGAACGGTCGATGAAAAACAAGGCAAATGCCGCAAGAAAGACGCAGTTCCATAGGCTGGGTCCAGGTGGCTACGCGGTGGGATTGCCTAAGTGGGATAAGTCTGAGCAAGAGATGGAGGGTGCAGGGGTCACTTCGATTACTAGGAGCTGGCCCCCAGGTGCAGAACTTGGTTCTATGCGCATGGGGGGGCGTTGGACACGAAGACAGGCCTGGTTTCAAAGAAGGCAAGTCTAAAAGGAGCCGAACAAAAGATACTTGACACAATAGAAGAAGCTCGAGTGGGGGCGTTCACGCCCAACAGAGAGAACGATGAGCTTACGTGCGCCCTGGGAAATCCTGAACACCCGGAAAGAACACGAGGCATGGGTGTTATTCCCTGGTATGAGGGCTTTTCGGACTGCAATGACGACTACAGGTCCCGTGCAAGAAAGAAGATGGAGGAGGAGAAGAAGAGGAAGTTGGAGGAGGAGCATAGGAAGCAGGACACAGAACGTCTTCAAGGCCTAGAAGCAAGTCACGCGGACCTGGCACTCAAATTCCAGCAGCAGCAGCAGCAGATCGACTCACTTAGCCAGGAAAGGGGGTCTCAGCAGCGACAACAGCAGGCGGATGATCGTCCATCATTGGATAGCACCGTCCCATCCATGCCGAGAAGCAGCGTTGGTTCTGCCTCGGGCGACACACTGCTGGATACATACCCTATGGATGACATCATAGAGAACACTAACTATGAGCTACACTCCAAAATGAAGAACATATCCATGAAGGTGGCGGACGGTGTTGCTTTTCCAGTGACCCCCGAAGCAACCTACCATTGCATCCCAATTACAGAGGGCTATGCTCGTGTCATGGTTGATGAAGTGGTGGACCCATATTCGGGGCTAACACTTGACATTCCTGGAGGTGAAGACGAGCGCACACTGGGAGAGGCCATACATCGTATCATCCTATGGAGAAAGGATTGCATCATCTTTCGAAGTCCACCGACACCGCGTCGTCTGCCGACTCCTCGAAGTCCGCCACCGAGTCAGCAGACTCCCGCTCCTCCAAGTCCACGAACGCGTGTGACGACTCCTCCTCGAAGTCCGCCACATCCTCCGCCGGTTTCAAGTCCGGCACCGTGTCAGGCCACACCTACTGCTTCAAGTCCGGCACATCGTCATTCCACTTCTCCTGGTGCAACTCCACGTCAGCCATCTCCGCCGTCTCAGCAATCACAGAAGAGACATGTCGCAGCTTTGGTGTGTAGCGGTACGAGTCGAGGTAGTTCAGGAAGTACAGGCGGAGACAAGCGATATAAATATGGTCCAAGCCTCGCTCCTCTTCCTCAGAGGCCTTACGACATGACCGAGGAGCTAAACGCAGCCATAGTGCAGGCCCAAGTGGACGCCCATTTTGGACCGAAACCGGCACCGCCACCAAAGGAGAAAGTGCCTAAGAAAGTAATTGACCACTTCATTCGTATGGCTAGAGAACCAGCTCCCAAGCCTGTTTACTCGGACTATGAGCGCCAAATCAGGAAACTACATCGAGAACGGCTAAAGAAGGAAGCGAGCTCGAGCTCGAGCCAACAAGCAGCTAGCAAAAAATGCGGGAAAACCGTTCCCCAGTTGGGAGAACAGGCAGCGCAAGCGATCTCCCCGCTTGTTGTGCCAAGAATACATGAGAGGAGTAGTACGCGTGCCAAATATTATTGTGGGCAAACCGTTAGCGTTCCCCAGCAGGGCGATGTGGTAATAACAGAGGATCATATAATGCAGGCTCAAATGCTCAATATCTCTGTTAGACAACTCCTCGAAATCGAGCCCATGCCCATGCTTAAAGAATCGGAAATATCATGGCAATATGTCCGGGGCAAACCTTTGGTCCATCCAGACAAGGTCAAGGACCTCCCAAAGAGAATGTATCAATTGCATCAATGGTACATGAACATTACCAAGATTTCCAATCGAGAGTCCCTCATGGTGAATGTCAAGCATGAGCATTATTACCATGAGAAAGCTCTGAGCATTGAGTATCCAGAACTATTTCAGTTATACAATCAAGACGCACTCGACAAGTCTATCGTCAGTTGCTATTGTCTATAAGTGATTTCTTTCTGTAATTTAAGTCTCAAGCTAGTTATGTAGTGATAATTTTGATCAATCATTACATGTAATTATCCTCACTATATTCTTTTTCTGTGGTATTATATGCAGGATCAAGATGTATGAAATGAAAAAAGCTGGACGCTATGGCATTGGGTTGATTGACCCAAATACCATTAATCAGGACATATGGCAGATTGAACATTGTCAAGATGCTGTAGAGGAAAGCATGCTAGAGTTCTTGAAGCGCCTCAATAGCAATGAAGATATACTACTTCCTTACAACTTCCCGTGAGTCACACTGTCTTGTACTACAAATTCTGTTTTTTGCTTACCAGCTAGCTAGATGTTAATAATTAAGTGTATATGGTTTACGGTAGTTGATTAATTTTATGCACATGCCCGCTTAATTAAGACATGCAAACGTGTGCGTATGCAGCTGGCACTGGGTCTTGTTAGACATTAAAGTTGAGGAAGGAAAAGTTGAATTACTGGACTCACTAACTAAAGAAGATAAAGACTACACCATCGTGAAGGGGATAGTCAACAGATAATTTCAATCATTATTAACTATATCTCGGCCTATTAATTATTAGTTCGTCATTTCCTGATATGAACTATTTAATAACCCCTTTATTAATTTTCTTTGCCTGCGGGCAGGGCATGGGCAAAGTTCATCAAGGTGACTCCAGGCACGTGGCCAAAAAAGTTGTTTTGGCATCGACCCAAGGTAAGTAATTAAGTAGTACTAGCTAGCTACCATCTCTTTAATTCTTGTTTCAATATCATTAATTAATTATTATGCTTGATTAATCATTATCTGATTCAATTCCATTCTCGTAAAGGCCCTGAGGCAAGCGCTGGGGAATAATCTGTGTGCATACTACGTTTGCGAGAACATTCGCATGATGACGTGCGAAAGGAGCAGATCTGATAGACAGGACTGGGTACGTTTGTCAGAACACTATTCACACCATTATCGATATCTAGTCACACAACTAACACACATGCATATTGATCTCCTTCTTAACAGTTCAGATCGGTGCGGGATAAGCTCCTACCATCGGACCGCATACTAGCACTTCAAGAGGAAATAGCCGGATTTTTGCTCGACCAGGTCATAGATCCCACAGGATAATACTATTACCCGCTACCGCCCCCATGAACCACTTGTCATCGTGCTCCGGAGGCACCAAAGGCAACATATATATGTAGGAGAAATTGTATATGTATATACATGTATATGTGTGAATAATTAATGGTGTTGGTTTGTGAGACATTAGATGATATATATATATATATATAGATATATATATATATACATATATATATATATATGCGGTTCTACGTACGAGAAAATCTATTTATATATATGCATAAGTGTACAATTTGTAGTATCATGAAATAACAGCAAACAAAAAAATTGAATGGAAAATAAATCAACCCCCCCCCAAATATTTAGTACCGGTTGGTGTTACCAACCGGTACTAATGCCCTACGCGCACCCCGGGCGTGGCTCGTGCCACGTGGTGGCACTTTAGTGCCGGTTCGTGACGAACCGGTACTAAAGGGGGGGGGCCTTTAGTCCCCACTCTTTAGTGCCGGTTGGCAAACCGACACTAAAGGCCGTTACGAACCGGCACTAAAGCCCGGTTCTGCACTAGTGCTCGTCATGTCCGTGATCACATCCAGGACTCCGAACTACCTTCGGTACATCAACCGTCATCGAATTTTAAGTGTGTGGACCCTATGGGTTCGAGAACTATGTAGACATGACCGAGACACGTCTCGTGTCAATAACCAATAGCGGAACCTGGATGCTCATATTGGCTAACACATATTCTACGAAGATATTTATCGGTCAAACCGCATAACAACATACGTTGTTCCCTTTGTCATCGGTATGTTACTTGCCCAAGATTCAATTGTCGGTATCTCAATACCTAGTTCAATCTCGTTACCGGCAAGTCTCTTTACTCGTTATGTAATGCATCATCCCGCAACTAACTCATTAGTCACATTGCTTGCAAGGCTTATAGTGATGTACATTACTGAGAGGGCCCAGAGATACCTCTCCGACAATCGGAGTGACAAACCCTAATCTCGAAATATGCCAACTCAACAAGTACCTTCAGAGGCACCTGTAGAGCACCTTTATAATCACCTAGTTACGTTGTGACATTTGGTAGCACACAAAGTGTTCCTCCAGTAAATGGGAGTTGCATAATCTCATAGTCATAGGAACATGTATAAGTCATGAAGAAAGCAATAGCAACATACTAAATGATCAAGTGCTAAGCTGACGAAATGGGACAAGTCAATCACATTATTCTCTAATGATGTGATCCCGTTAATCAAATGACAACTCATGTCTATGGCTAGGAAACTTAACCATCTTTGATTCAACGAGCTAGTCAAGTAGAGGCATACTAGTGACATTATGTTTGTCTATGTATTCACGCATGTACTAAGTTTCCGGTTAATACAATTCTAGCATGAATAATAAACATTTATCATGAAATAAGGAAATAAATAATAACTTTATTATTGCCTCTAGGGCATATTTCCTTCAGTCTCCCACTTGCACTAGAGTCAATAATCTAGTTCACATCACCATGTGATTTAACACCAATATTCACAAATGTATGTGATTAATACCCATTGTTCACATCGTCATGTGGTCAACACCCAAAGGGTTTTACTAGACTCAATAATCTAGTTCACATCGCTATGTGATTAACACCCAAAGAGTACTAAGGTATGATCATGTTTTGCTCGTGAGAGAAGTTTAGTCAACGGGTCTGGCACATTCAAAGCCGTATGTATTTATCAAATATTCTATGTCTACAATGCTCTGCACGGAGCTACTCTAGCTAATTTCTCCCACTTTCAATATGTATCCAGATTGAGACTTAGAGTCATCTGGATCGGTGTAAAAGCTTGCACCAATGTAATTCTTTACGACGGGCTCTTTTATCACCTCCATAATCAAGAAATATTTCCTTAGTCCTCACTAAGGATATTCTTGACCGCTGTCCAGTGATCTACTCTTAGATCAAAATTGTACTCCCTTGCCAAACTCAGAATAAAGTATACAATAGGTTTGGTACACATCATTGCATACTTTATAGAACCTATGGCTGAGGCATAGGGAATGACTTTTCATTCTCTTTCTATTTTCTACCATGGTCGGGTTTTGAGTCTTACTCAACTTCGCACCTTGCAACACAGGCAAGAACTCTTGCTTTGACTGTTCCATTTTGAACTACTTCAAAATCTTATCAAGGTATGTACTCATTGAGAAATCTTATCAAGCGTCTTGATCTATCTCTATAGATCTTGATGCTCAATGTGTAAGCAGCTTCACCGAGGTCTTTCATTGAATTTTTTTATTCAAGTATCCTTTTATGCTATCCAGAAATTCTATATCATTTCTAATCAACAATATGTCGTCCACATATAATATCAGAAATGCTACAGAGCTCCCGCTAACTTTCTTGTAAATACAGGCTTCTCCAGAAGTCTGTATAAAACCATATGCTTTGATCACACTATCAAAGCGTTTATTCCAACTCCGAGAGGCTTGCACCAGTCCATAAATGGATCACTGGAGCTTGCACACTTTGTAAGCACCTTTCGGATCGACAAAACCTTCTGGTTGCATCATATACAACTCTTCTTCAAGAAATCCATTCAGGAATGCAGTTTTGACATCCATTTGCCAAATTTCATAATCATAAAATGCGGCAATTGCTAACATGATTCGGACAGACTTAAACATCGCTACGGGTGAGAAGGTCTCATCATAGTCAACCCCTTGAACTTGTCGAAAACCTTTCGCAACAAGTCAAGCTTTGTATATAGTAACACTACTATCAGTGTCTGTCCTCCTCTAGAAGATCCATTTATTCTCTATGGCTTGCCGATCGTCGAGCAAGTCCACCAAAGTCCACACTTTGTTCTCATACATGGATCCCATCTCAGATTTCATGGACTCAAACCATTTCGCGGAATCTGGGCTCATCATCGCTTCCTCATAGTTCATAGGTTTATCATGGTCTAGTAACATGACTTCCAGAATAGGATTACCGTACCACTCTGGTGCGGATCATATTTTGGAAGACCTACGAGGTTCTGTAGTAACTTGATTTGAAGTTTCATGATCATCATCATTAGCTTCCTCACTAGTTGGTGTAGGCATCATTGGAACTGATTTCAGTGATGAACTATTTTCCAATTCGGGAGAAGGTACTATTACCTCATCAAGTTCTACTTTTCTCCCACTCACTTCTTTCGAGAGAAACTCCTTCTCTAGAAAGGATGCACTCTTAGCAACGAATATTTTGCCTTCGGATCTGTGGTTAGAATGTGTACCCAACAGTCTCCTTTGGGTATCCTATGAAGACGCATTTCTCCGATTTGGGTTCGTGCTTATCAGGTTGAAACTTTTTCACATAAGCATCGCAACTCCAAACTTTAAGAAATGACAGCTTAGGTTTATTGCTAAACCATAGTTCATACGGTGTCATCTCAATGGATTTAGATGGTGCCCTATTTTAATGTGAATGCAGCTATCTCTAATGCATAGCCCTAAAACGATATTGGTAAATCGGTAAGAGACATCATTGATCGCCCCATATCAAATAAAGTGTGGTTATGACGTTCGGACACAACGTTATGCTGTGGTGTTCCAGGTGGCATGAGTTTGTGAAACTATTCCACATTATTTTAACTGAAGTCCAAACTCGTAACTCAAATATTCATCTCCACGATCAGATCGTAGAAACTTTATTTTCTTTTTATGATGATTTTCTATTTCACTCTGAAATTCTTTGAACCTTTCAACTATTTCAGACTTATGTTTCATCAAGTAGATATACCCATATCTGCTCAAATCATCTATGAAGGCCATAAAATAACGATACCCGCCACGAGCCTTAATACTCATTGGTCTACATACATCAGTATGTATTATTTCTAACAAGTCAGTAGCTCGTTCCATTGTTCCGGAGAACGGAGTTTTAGTCATCTTGCCCAAAAGGCATGGTTCGCAAGCATCAAATGATTCATAACCAAGTGATTCCGAAAATCCATCTTTATGGAGTTTCTTCATGCGCTTTATACCGATATGACCCAAACGGCAGTGCCACAAATAAGTTGCACTATCATTATTAACTTTGCATCTTTTGGCATCAATATTATGAATATGTGTATCACTATGATCGAGATCCAACAAACTATTTTCATTGGGTGTATGACCATTGAAGGTTTTATTCATGTAAACAGAACAACAATTATTCTCTGATTTTAAATGAATAGCCATATTGCAATAAACATGATCAAATCATATTCATGCTCGACGCAAACGCCAAATATCATTTATTCAGGTTTAACACTAATCCCAAAAGTATAGGGAGTGTGTCACTGGCGGAGCTTGGTAAGATCCTTTGGGGGGGCCAAATACAAAATAGAGATGTTTGGGGGGGCCAAAAGACTTTATTTCTCCTAATCATCTCCTTCAAAAAAGGAATCTTTCACATGTTTTAACCAGGCTGGGGGGGGGCCATGGCCCCTGCAGCTACCAATGGAGCTCCGCCATTGGAGTGTGTGATGATGATCATATCAATCTTGGAACTGCTTCCAACACTCATCGTCACTTCCCCTTCAACTAGTCTCTGTTTATTCTGTAACTCCTGTTTTCGAGTTACTAATCTTAGCAACTGAACAAGTATCAAATACTCAGGGGCTACTATAAACACTAGTAAGGCACACATCAATAACCTGTATATCAAATATACCCTTGTTCACTTTGCCATCCTTCTTATCCACCAAATATTCAGGGCACTTCCGCTTCCAGTGACCATTTCTTTTGCAGTGTAAGAACTTAGTTTCAGGCTTTGGTCCAGCTTTGGGCTTCTTCGCGGGAGTGACAACTTGCTTGTCATTCTACTTGAAGTTCCCTTTCTTTCCCTTTGCCCTTTTCTTGAAACTAGTGGTCTTGTCAATCATCAACACTTGATGCTCTTTTCTTGATTTCTACCTTCGTCGATTTCAACATCACGAAGAGCTCGGGAATCATTTTTGTCATCCCTTGCATACTATAGTTCATCATGAAGTTCTAGTAACTTGGTGATGGTGACTAGAGAACTCTGTCAATCACTATCTTATCTGGAAGATTAACTCCCACTTGATTCAAGCGATTGTGTACCCAGACAATCTGATCACGTGCTCACTAGTTGAGCAATTCTCCTCCATCTTTTAGCTATATAACTTGTTGGAGACTTCACATCTCTCAACTCGGGTATTTGCTTGTAATATTAACTTCAACTCCTGGAACATCTCATATGGTCCATGACGTTCCAAACGTCTTTGAAGTCCCAATTCTAAGCCATTCAGCATGGTGCACTAAACTATCAAGTAGTCATCATATTGAGCTAGCCAAATGTTCATAATGTCTGCATCTGCTCCTGCAATAGGTCTGTCACCTAGCGGTGCATCAAGGACATAATTCTTTTGTGCAAGAATGAGGATAAACCTCAGATCACGGATCTAATCATCTTGCCCCTCCCACGCCATGGGAGCCAAGGACCATAGGAGAAACCCTTCTCCCATCTAGGGAGAAGGTCAAGGAAGAAGAAGAAGAAGGGGGCTCTCTCCCCCTCGCTTCCGGTGGCGCCGGAGTGCCACCGGGGCCATCATCATCACCGCGATCTACACTAACAACTTCACCGCCCTCATCACCAACCCTTCCCCCCTCTATGCAGCGGTGTAACCCCTCTTTTACCCGCTGTAATCTCTACTTAATCATGGTGCTCAATGTTATATATTATTTCCCAATTATGTATGGCCATCCTATGATGTCTGAGTAGATTTTTCGTTGTCCTACCGGTGATTAATGAATTGCTATGATTGGTTCAATTTGCTTGTGGTTATGTTGCTGTCCTATTGTGCCCTCCGTGTCACGCAAGCGTGAGGGATTTCTGCTATAGGGTGTTGCAATACGTTCATGATTCGCTTATAGTGGGTTGCTTGAGCGACAGAAGCATAAACCCGAGTAAGGGGGTTGTGGCATATGGGATAAAGAGGACTTGATACTTTAATGCTATGGTTGGGTTTTACCTTAATGATCTTTAGTAGTTGCGGATGCTTGCTAGAGTTCCAATCATAAGTGCATATGATCCAAGAAGAGAAAGTATGTTAGCTTATGCCTCTCCCACATAAAACTTGCTATCGGTCTAGTAAAGTAGTCAATTGCTTAGGGGCAATTCCGCAACTCCTACCACCACTTTTCCACACTCGCTATATTTACTTTATTGCTTCTTTATCTAAACAGCCCCTACTTTTTATTTACATGCTCTTTATTATATTGCAAACCTATCCAACAACACCTACAAAGTACTTCTAGTTTCATACTTGTTCTAGGTAAAGCGAACGTCAAGCGTGCGTAGAGTTGTATCGGTGGTCGATAGAACTTGAGGGAATATTTGTTATACCTTTAGCTCCTCATTGGGTTCGACACTCTTACTTATCGAAAGAGGCTACAATTGATCCCCTACACTTGTGGGTTATCAAGTCCTTTTTCTGGCGCCGTTGCCGGGGAGTCATAGTGTGGGGTGAATATTCTCGTGTGTGCTTGTTTGCTTTATCACTAAGTAATTTTTATTTGTTGTTCTTAGTTTTTTTCTATCTTTAGTTATGGATATGGAACAAGAAATACCAAAAAAATTAGGTGTACTTGCTACTCATGGAGATGGGGAACCTCCTAAAACCCTCAATGCTGGTTATGTGAAAAATATTTTGTACTACTTTGTTAATCCTGAGAAAACCCCATTCAATTATGTTATGGGAGACACGTTGGATCTACTTGAATAGTTTAGGGATTATCGCTTGACACAAAAAGGGAAACTATTATGGGATCAAATTCATATGTTGCATTAGTATGCTCGGGAACTATGCTTGAGATATGATTATACTTGTTGCTCTAGGATGAAGACTCCACACCTTCCCTTTTCATGCAAATTTAATGATAATGAAACCTTAGCTTCTTATGCTAATGGTATATATGACTACTATGATGTGGGACAAATAGATTTGTTTCTTTTATGGATGCTTATGAGATTGAATCTTTGTTTAAAGAGTGTGAAAATCTTGATGATGCTATTTACAGACCTGAAAATTTTGCTATACTTAAATATTTTTATGAGAATTATGAATACAATTCCGATATTGATGCATTTATTGAGAAAGTCTCCGCTGTCCAAGAAGAGACTAATATTTTGCAGGAGTCTATGGAAGAAGAAATTGATGAAACTGTGAGCTCATTGGATGAAAAAGATGATGAGGAGAACGTAGAACAAAAGGAGGAAGAGCGGATTAGCTACCCGTGCCCACCTTCTAATGAGAGTAACTCTTCAACTCATACATTGTTTAATTTCCCTTCGTGCTTACCGAAGGATGATTGCTATGATGATTGTTATGATCCCGTTGATTCTCTTGAAATACCCCATTTTGATGATGCTTGCTATGCTTGTGGCCAAGATGCCAATATGAATTATGCTTATGGAGATGATCAAACATGAAATTGTTGCTATTGCACCCACGCATGATAGTCCTATTATCCTTTTGAATTCTCCCGAGTACACTATACCGGAGAAGTTTGTGCTTATTAAGGATTATATTGATGGGTTGCGTTTTACTACCACACATGATGATTTTGATAGAAATAATATGCATGTGCTTGCTGCTTCAACTTGCAATTATTATGAGAGAGGAACTATATCTCCACCTCTCTATGTTTCCAACACGATAGAATTGCAAGAAACTGCTTATACTATGCATTGGCCTTTACTATGTATGTATGAATTGTTCTTTTATGACATGCCGATGCATAGGAAGAGAGTTAGACTTCATAGTTGCTTGATATATGTTACTTTGTGCTCACTACTAAATTACAAGTAATTGTTAATCAAAATTGGCTTTGATATACCTTGGGATCCGGGTGGATTCATTACTTGAGCACTATATGCCTAGCTTAATGGCTTTAAAGAAAGCGCTGCCAGGGGGACAACCCGGAAGTTTTAGAGAGTCATTTATTTCTGTTGTATGCTTTCATATAGTCTAAAAACAAAAAATAAATAAAGAGGGGAACCCAAAACTTTTCAAAAAGGGAAGTGAAAGTGAGAAAGACAAGCATTGTTGAAGTGGGGGAGCTCCTTGAACTTGTTCATGCTCACGGAAACTTTGTGAATGTTAATTACAGAAACTTTTCATCAAAATAATTATCCCCTTGTACAATTCCTTTGTATTATAAAAATAATGTGCTAAGGTTTTCCTTTAGGATGTTTAGAATGCTTGTTGGTTTGTACGGTGCAGGACAAAAACTTTGGCTGTAGTGCGCGATTTTACATTTTTTTTACTGGAATGTCAAACGGTTCTGAAACTTTTTGCACTGTCTTGCTGTACAAATTGTTTATTTTTTCTAATTTTGGCAGAATTGTTGGAGTACCAGAAGTATGGTGAATGTTTAGATTACTACAGACTGTCCTGTTTAAGAAAGATTCTGTTTTTGATGCATAGTTTGCTTGTTTTGTTGAAACTATCAATTTCTATCAGCGTATTAAGCCATGGAAAATTTATATTACAGTAGACACAATGCAAAAACAAAATATGAATTGGTTTGCAACAGTATCTAGAGTAGTGATTTGCTTTATTATACTAATAGATCTTACCGAGTTTTCTCTTGAAGTTTTGTGTGGATGAAGTGTTTGATCGAGAAGGTCTAGATATGAGGAAAAGGAGGAGAGGCAAGAGCTCAAGCTTGGGGATGCCCAAGGCACCCCAAGTAAATATTCAAGTAGACCCAAGCGTCTAAGCTTGGGGATGCCCCGGAGGGCATCCCCTCTTTCTTCAACAAGTATCAGTATGTTTTGGATTCGTTTCGCTCATGAGATATGTGCAAGTCTTGGAGCGTCTTTTGCACTTAGTTTTCACTTTTCTTTTATGCACCATGCTGGTTTGGGATAGTCCTTGGTTGATTTATAGAATGCACATTGCACTTCACTTATATCTTTTGAGTATTGCTTTATAGAATGCTTCATGTGCTTCACTTATATCATTTGAAGTTTGGATTGCGTGTATCTCTTCACATAGAAAACCACCATTTGTAGAATGCTCTTTTGCTTCACTTATATTTGTTAGAGCGTGGGCATATCTTTTGTAGAAAGAATTAAAACTCTCTTGATTCACTTATATCCATTTAGAGAGATGACAGGAATTGGTCATTCACATGGTTAGTCATAAAATCCTACATAAACTTGTAGATCGCTGAATATGATATGTTTGATTCCTTGCAATAGTTTTCGATATAAAGGTGGTGATATTAGAGTCATGCTAGTGAGTAGTTGTGGATTAGTAGAAATACTTGTGTTGAGGTTTGTGATTCCTGAAGCATGCACGTATGGTGAACCGTTATGTGATGAAGTCGGAGCATGATTTATTTATTGATTGTCTTCCTTATGAGTGGCGGTCGGGGACGAGCGATGGTCTTTTCCTACCAATATATCCCCCTAGGAGCATGCGCGTAGTACTTTGTTTCAATGACTAATAGATTTTCGCAATAAGTATGTGAGTTCTTTATGACTAATGTTGAGTCCATGGATTATACGCACTCTCACCCTTCCATCATTGCTAGCCTCTTCGGTATCGTGCATTGCCCTTTCTCACCTCGAGAGTTGGTGCAAACTTCGCCGGTGCATCCAAACCCCGTGATATGATACGCTCTGTCACACATAAGCCTCCTTATATCTTACTCAAAATAGCCACCATACCTACCTATCATGGCATTTCCATAGCCATTCCGAGATATATTGCCATGCAACTTCCATCATCATCATATACATGACTTGAGCATTCATTGTCATATTGCTTTGCATGATCGTAAGATAGCTAGCATGATGTTTTCATGGATTGTCCCTTTTTTGATGTCATTGCTACGCTAGATCATTGCACATCCCGGTACACTGCCGGAGGCATTCATATAGAGTCATATATTTGTTCTAGATATCGAGTTGTAATATTGAGTTGTAAGTAAATATAAGTGTGATGATCATCATAATTAGAGCATTGCCCCAGTGAGGAAAGGATGATGGAGACTATGATTCCCCCACAAGTCGGGATGAGACTCCAGACTTTATGAAAAATAAAAGAGGCCAAAGAAGCCCAAATAAAAAAAAGGACAAAGAAGCCCACCAAAAAAGAGAAAATAAAAAAATAAAAAATATGAGAGAAAAAGAGAGAAGGGGCAATGTTACTATCCTATTACCACACTTGTGCTTCAAAATAGCACTATGTTATTCATATAAAGAGTCTCTTGAGTTATCACTTTCATATACTAGTGGGAATTTTCAGTATAGAACTTGGCTTGTATATTCCGATGATGGGCTTCCTCAAATGCCTGAGGTCTTCATGAGCAAGCAAGTTGGATGCACACCCACTTAGTTTCCAGTTTGAGCTTTCATACACTTATAGCTCTTAGTGCATCTGTTGCATGGCAATCCCTACTCCTCACATTGACATCAATTGATGGGCATCTCCATAGTCCGTTGATTAGCCGCGTCAATGTGAGACTTTCTTCTTTTTTGTCTTCTCCACACAACCTCCACCATCATACTCCATTCCACCTATAGTGCTATATCCATGGCTTACGCTCATGTATTGCGTGAAAGTTGAAAAGGTTTGAGAACATCAAAAGTATGAAACAATTGCCTGGCTTGTCATCAAGGTTGTGCATGATTTGAATATTTTGTGTGATGAAGATGGAGCATAGCCAGACTATATGATTTTGTAGGGATACCTTTCTTTGGCCATGTTGTTTTGAAAAGACATGATTGCTTTATTAGTACGCTCGAAGTATTATTGTTTTTTATGTCAAATGATAGACTATTGCTTTGAATCACTCGTGTCTTAATATTCATGCCATGATTAGATTACATGATCAAGATTATGCTAGGTAGCATTCCACATCAAAAATTATCTTTTTTATCATTTACCTACTCGAGGACGAGCAGGAATTAAGCTTGGGTATGCTGATATGTCTCCGTCATATCTATAATTTTTTATTGTTCCATGCCAATATTATTCAACTTTCATATACTTTTGGCAACTTTTTATACTATTTTTGGGACTAACATATTGATCTAGTGGCCAATGCCAGTTCCTGTTTGTTGCATGTTTTATGTTTCGCAGAAACCCAAAATCAAACAGAGTCCAAACGGGATAAAAACGGACGGAGGTCATTTTTGGAATATTTATGATTTTTGGGAAGAAAACCCAATGCGAGATGGTGCCCGAGGGGGCCACGAGGTAGGGGGCGCGCCCCAGGGGGGCAAGCGCGCCCCTGACCCTCGTGGGCACCCCGTAAGGCGGTTGACGCTCTTCTTTGGCCGCAAGAAAGCTAATTTTCGGAGAAAAATCTAGGCGAAGGTTTCAATCCAATCGGAGTTACGGATCTCTGGATATATAAGAAACGGTGAAAGGGGAGAATCGGGAACGTAGAAAAAAAAGAGACAGAGAGACAGATCCAATCTCGGAGGGGCTCTCGCCCCTCCCACGCCATGGGAGCCAAGGACCATAGGGGAAACCCTTCTCCCATCTAGGGAGAAGGTCAAGGAAGAAGAAGAAGAAGAAGAAGAAGAAGGGCGGCTCTCTCCCCCTCGCTTCTGGTGGCACCGGAGTGCCACCGGGGCCATCATCATCACCGCGATCTACACCAACAACTTCACTGCCCTCATCACCAAATCTTCCCCCCTCTATGCAGCAGTGTAACCCCTCTTTTACCCTCTGTAATCTCTACTTAAACATGGCGCTCAACGCTATATATTTTTCCCCAATGATGTATGGCTATCCTATGATGTCTGAGTAGATTTTTTGGTGTCCTATCGGTGATTGATGAATTGCTATGATTGGTTTAATTTGCTTGTAGTTATGTTGTTGTCCTATTGTGCCCTCCGTGTCGCGCAAGCGTGAGGGATTCCCGCTGCAGGGTGTTGCAATACGTTCATGATTCGCTTATAGTGGGTTGCTTGAGTGACAGAAGCCTAAACCTGAGTAAGGGGGTTGTGGCGTATGGGGTAAAGAGGACTTGATACTTTAATGCTATGGTTGGGTTCTACCTTAATGATCTTCAGTAGTTGCGGATGCTTGCTAGAGTTCCAATCATAAGTGCATATGATCCAAGAAGAGAAAGTATGTTAGCTTATGCCTCTCCCACATAAAACTTGCTATCGGTCTAGTAAAGTAGTCAATTGCTTAGGGGCAATTCCGCAACTCCTACCACCACTTTTCCACACTCGCTATATTTACTTTATTGCTTCTTTATCTAAACAGCCCCTACTTTTTATTTACATGCTCTTTATTATCTTGCAAACCTATCCAACAACACCTACAGAGTACTTCTAGTTTCATACTTGTTCTAGGTAAAGCAAACGTCAAGCGTGCGTAGAGTTGTATCGGTGGTCGGTAGAACTTGAGGGAATATTTGTTCTACCTTTAGCTCCTCGTTGGGTTTTACACTCTTACTTATCGAAAGAGGCTACAATTGATCCCCTACACTTGTGGGTTATCATGTATTCACACATGCATTACGGTTTCTGGTTAATACAATTATAGCATCAACAATAGACAATTATCATGAACAAGGAAATATAATAATAACCATTTTATTATTGCCTCTTGGGCATATTTCCAACAGTCTCCCACTTGCACTAGAGTCAATAATCTAGTTACATTGTGATGAATCGAACACCCATAGAGTTCTGGTGTTGATCATGTTTTGCTCGTGGAAGAGGTTTAGTCAGCGGATCTACGACATTCAGATCCGTATGCACTTTACAAATATCTATGTCTCCATCTTGAATATATTCATGAATGGAGTTGAAGCGACACTTGATGTGCCTAGTCTTCTTGTGAAACCTGGGCTCCTTGGCAAGGGCAATAGATCCAGTGTTGTCAGAGAAGAGATTCATCGGGCCCAACACATTGGGAATCACTCCTAGGTCGGTGATAAACTCCTTCATCTAGACTGCCTCTTGTGCTGCTTTCAAAGGAGCTATGTACTCCTCTTCACATGTAGATCCCGCCATGATGCTTTGGTTTTAATTACACCAGCTGACTGCCCCACCATTCAAAATATACAGTATCTGGTTTGTGACTTGGAGTCATCCGGATCTGTGTCAAAGCTAGCATCGATGTAACCCTTTACGACGAGCGCTTCGGCACCTCCATAAACGAGAAACATATCCTTAGTCCTTTTCAGGTACTTCGGGATATTCTTGACCGTTGTCCGATGTTCCATACCAGGATCACTTTGGTACCTCCCTACCAAACTTATGGCAAGGTTCACATCAGGTTTGGTACACAGCATGGCATATGTAATAGAGACTATGGTTGAGGCATAGGGGACGACACTCATATTTTCTCTATCTTCTGCCGAGGTTGGGCATTGAGCTATGCTTAATTTCACACCTTGCAATACAGGCAAGAACCCCTTCTTGGACTGATCCATATTGAACTTCTTCAATATCTTATCAAGATATGTGCTTTGTGAAAGACCAATGAGGCGTCCCGATCTATCTCTATAGATCTTGATGCCTAATATGTAAGCAACTTCTCCAAGGTCCTTCATTGAAAAACACTTATTAAAGTAGGCCTTTATGCTTTCCAAAAGTTCTATATCATTTCCCATCAATAGTATGTCATCCACATATAATATGAGAAATGCTACAGAGCTCCCACACACTTTCTTGTAAATACAAGCTTCTCCATCAGTCTGTATAAACCCAAACGCTTTGATCACTTCATTAAAGCGAATGTTCCAACTCCGAGATGCTTGCACTAGCCCATAGAAGGAGCGTTGGAGCTTGCATACCTTGTCAGCATTCTTCGGATCGACAAAACCTTCTGGCTACATCATATACAATTCTTCCTTAAGGAAACCATTAAGGAATGCCGTTTTGACGTCCATTTGCAAGATCTCGTAATCATAGAATGCGACAATTGCTAACATGATTTGGATGGACTTCAGCATCGCTACGGGTGAGAAGGTCTCATCGTAGTCAACTCTTTGAACTTGTCAATAACCCTTAGCGACAAGCCGAGCCTTATAGATGGTCACATTATCATCTGCGTCAGTCTTCTTCTTAAAGATTTTATTCTCTATGGCTTGCCGATCATCGGGCAAGTCCACCAAAGTCCATACTTTGTTCTCATACATGGATCCTACCTCGGATTTCATGGCTTCAAGCCATTTGTTGGAATCCAGGCCCGCCATCTCTTCTTCATAGTTCGAAGGTTCACCTTTGTCTAACAACATGATTTCCAGGACAGGGTTGCCATACCATTCTGGTGTGGAACGTGTCCTTGTGGACCTATGAAGTTCAGTAGTAACTTGATCCAAAGTTTCATGATCATCATCATTAACTTCCTCTCTAGTCGGTGCAGGCACCACAGAAACATCTTCCTGAGCTGCGCTACTCTCCGGTTCAAGAGGGGTCATCTCATCAAGTTCTACTTTCCTCCCACTTAGTTCTTTTGAGAGAAATTCTTTCTGTAGAAAGGATCCATTCTTGGCAACAAAGATCTTGCCCTCAGATCTAAGGTAGAAGATATACCCAATAGTTTCCTTAGGGTATCCTATGAAGACACATTTTTCCGATTTGGGTTCAAGCTTTTTAGGTTGAAGTTTCTTGACATAAGCATCGCATCCCCAAACTTTCAGAAACAACAGCTTAGGTTTCTTCCCAAACCATAATTCATATGGTGTTGTCTCAACGGATTTATACGGTGCCCTATTTAAAGTGAATGCGGCGGTCTCTAAAGCATAACCCCAAAATGATAGCGGTAGATTGGTAAGAGACATCATAGATCGCACAATATCCAATAGAGTGCAATTACAACGTTCGGACACACCATTTCACTGAGGTGTTCTAGGCGGCATGAGTTGTGAAACAATTCCACATTTCCTTAAGTGCGAGCCAAACTCATGACTCAAATATTCTCCTCCATAATATAATTGTAAGAATTTTATTTTTCTGTCACGTTGATTTTCTACCTCGCTCTGAAATTCCTTGAACTTTTCAAAGGTCTCAGACTTGTGTTTCATTAAGTAGACATACCCATATCTACTTAAGTCATCGGTGAGGGTGAGAACATAATGATAGCCACCGCGAGCCTCAACGCTCATTGGACCGCATACATCAGTATGTATTATTTCCAACAAGTTGGTTGCTCGCTCCATTGTTCCGGTGAACGGAGTCTTGGTCATTTTGCCCATGAGGCATGGTTCGCACGTGTCAAATGATTCATAATCAAGATACTCCAAAAGTCCATCTGGATGGAGTTTCTTCATGCGTTTGACACCAATGTGACCAAGGCGGCAGTGCCACAAATATGTGGGACTATCATTATCAACCTTACATCTTTTGGTATACACACTATGAATATGTGTAACATCACGCTCGAGATTTAATAAAAATAAACCATTGACCAGCGGGGTATGACCATAAAACATATCTCTCATATAAATATAACAACCATTATTCTCGGATTTAAATGAGTAGCCTTCTCGCATCAAATGAGATCCAGATACAATGTTCATGCTCAAAGCTCGTACTAAATAAAAATTATTGAGGTTTAAGACTAATCCCGAAGGTAGATGTAGAGGTAGCATGCCGACGGTGATCACATCAACCTTGGAACCATTCCCGACGTGCATCGTCACCTCGTCCTTCGCCAGTCTCCGCTTATTCCGCAGCTCCTGTTTTGAGTTACAAATGCGAGAAACCGCACCGGTATAAAATACCCAGGAGCTACTATGAGTGCTAGTAAGGTACGCATCAATAACATGTATATCATATATATCTTTAGTGTTGTCGGCCTTCTTATCCGCTAAGTACTTGGGGCAGTTCCGCTTCCAGTGACCACTTCCCTTGCAATAAAAGCATTCAGTCTCAGGCTTGCGTCCATTCTTTGGGTTCTTCCCGGCAACTGATTTACCGAGCACCACAACTCCCTTGACGTCCTTCTTGAAGTTCTTCTTACCCTTGCATTTCTTGAAACTAGTGGTCTTATTCACCATCAACACCTGATGTTCCTTTTTTGATCTCCACCTCCGCTGATTTTAGCGTCGAATATAACTCAGGAATGGACTTCTCCATCCCTTGCATATTGTAGTTCATCACAAAGCTCTTGTATCTAGGTGGAAGTGACTGGAGGATTCTGTCAATGACCGAGTCATCTAGAATATTAACTCCCAGCTGAGACAAGCGGTTATGCAACCCAGACATTTGAGTATATGCTCGCTGATAGAACTGTTTTCCTCCATCTTACAACTGTAGAACTTGTCGGATACTTCATATCTCTCGACCCGGGCATGAGCTTGGAAAACCATTTTAAGCTCTTGGAACATCTCATATGCTCTGTGTTGCTCAAAACACTTTTGGAGCCCCGATTCTAAGATGTAAAGCATGCCGCACTAAACCAGGAAGTAATCATCACTATGCGACTGCCAGACATTTATAACGTCTTGAGTTGCTGGGAAATGTGTGTGTCACCTAGCAGTGCTTCAAGGACATATGCTTTCTTGGCAGCTATGAGGATGATCCTCAATTTACAGACCCAGTCCGTATAGTTGCTTCCATCGTCTTTCAGCTTGGTTTTCTCTAGGAACGCATTGAAGTTGAGGTCAACATTAGCGTGGGCCATTTGATCTACAGGATAGATTGTAAAGACAATTTTAGACTAAGTTCATCTAATCAAATTATTTAATGAACTCCCACTCAGATAGACATCCCTCTAGTCATCTAAGCGATACATGAACTGAATCGACTAGGTCGTGTCCGATCATCATGTGAGACGGACTAGTCATCAATGGTGAACATCTCCATGTTGATCGTATCTACCATACGACTCATGTTCGACCTTTCGGTCTCTCATGTTCCGAGGCCATATCTATACATGCTAGGCTCGTCAAGTCAACCTAAGTGTTTTGCATGTGTAAATCTGGCTTACACCCGTTGTATGGGAACGTTAGAATCTATGACACCCGATCATCACGTGGTGCTTCGAAAAAACGAACTTTCGCAACAGTGCACAGTTAGGGGGGATACATTTCTTGAAATTTTAATGAGAGATCATCTTATTTATGCTACCATTGTTCTAAGGAAATAAGATGTAAACATGACAAACACCACATGCAAATCATTAAGTGAGATGATATGGCCAATATCATCTTGCGCCTTTGATCTCCATCTTCGAGGCGCGACATGATCACCATCATCACCGGCATGACACCATGATCTCCGTCATCATGATCTCCATCATCGTGTCTTCATGAAGTTGTCTTGCCAACTATTGCTTCTACTACTATGGCTAACGGTTAGCAATAAAGTAAAGTAATTATATGGCGCTTATATTGACTCGCAGGTCATACAATAAATTAAGACAACTCCTATGGCTCCTGCCGATGGTCATACTCATCGACATGTAAGTCATGATTCCTATTACAAGAACATGATCAATCTCATACATCACATATATAACTAGATGATACCCCGCGCGTTGCGGCAGGATTGGTTGTAATATTTTTTGATGAAATATGGGAGTACCTAGAACTCATCTAGATGAGATATAATTTGGTCTCATTCACTTTAAAAACAAGAACAGATACAGCCCACGTCAGCACACACGCATCTTATAGCATCACATCAAATGGCTATAAAAGGTGAATGAGACCAAATTATATCTCATCTAAATGAGTTCTAGCAAAACTGATGAAATATTAGTGAAAGTTAAAATAGATAATGTAATGTATTTGATTACTATATAGAACTAACATTCTCATAAGCCATCTCGGGTGATGAGAGAGTGTTTACAAACTAATGGGTGGAAGCATACCATGAATCAGCTATTGTACCCAATATTGAAAACTTTGATCAACTTTGCGGTGAAAGATCACAACCCTAATATATAGGTTGTATTGATATAACCCCAATAAAAGAAATCACCTATATGAGAGGACCAATGCATATGATTCCTACAATGGAAATAGTGACAATTAAATTTGTGTAAACAGTGTACCAAAAATGTTACTTTATGAAGTTAATTAATCTATGTGTTTTGTCCCGCAAAAGGAAAATAATTAACCCAATGTTTTTTTTTAGAAAATTAAACCAATGTTTAAGAAGGTTCGTATGGCTGTAGCAAGATTATCCATTAGGCTTTGTAGCACACATAAGGAAATCAAATTTTTGGCTATTTAAGATATGCAGAATCCAACAAAATGCATGTGTAGTGCAAATAAAATACAGAAATCAAATTATCTGACACGATAGAAGGTAGCAACTGCAAGCGGTGTGTGGTGTTGCCGACAGATACAGTGATGTTAGCTCTATCACAAAACCGGTGGTAAGAATTCAAATCAACTCTGAATTTGTAGTGAAGGAAACAACTACCAGTCATAAAATACTACTATTGAAATGCAACTCCAGGGAAAGCCTACGAAGTTCTATTGGCGGCGTATTTGAGAGTTTTGATTTTTTTTAAATAATATTGAGATTTTTGAACTTGTACATACTACTTTTGTAATGAAACTACACGATAGTTCAAAAGCTCATATCTTGGGAGTATACAGAGAGGGGGTGAATAGATACGATTATAATCTTCTGCATTGACCTGATGAAAAAGGGATTTTTAATTATCAAATTTGTCAATCATGAAAAAACAACATTCAAATAAATAAAGCTCACCGTAAGGATATCACGTGTTAAGCAGGCCAGTGTGGTTGAGAAGATGTTCCATTCCACTTGAACGGGTCGGTTCCGTGTTTCGTATATGCAGTTAGGTGAAACAGAATGGTTCCATTCCGAAATGTAATGGAATTTATCTCTTGACACAGGAATGGTGAGATTACCTATCACATATATCTTTTTACATTACACTTTTATATAATTCTAATACATAGTAGGTCATGTAAATATATGCCAAAATCTATCGGCTGAATCTCCAATCCTTTTCAGAAGTTAAACTAATGTTTCGTCATGCAGCAAACAAACCCATAACAAACTTGCCTACAAAAAATTAAAAAATAAATCATAACAAACTTGACAGATTGGAGTGGTAAATCAAAATAAAATTTATTCTGTAAATAACCAGAAAAAGAAATCATGAATATAGCCACTACCGGACTCGCGGTCTATGCCTACGGCCACGGGCCGTCGGCATAGGCCCCTAAGCCGTCGGCATAGCTCTATGCCTACGGCTGCCGTCGGCATAGACCCGTCGGCGTAGATGTTGTCAGCGTAGTCTTGTCAGACCGTCGGCATAGTATAGCCGTCGGCATAGGGCCCTATGCCGACGGCCTGGCGTCAGCCGTCGGCATAGTATAGCCGTCGGCAGTGTTTTCCGTCTGACGGCCGCGGACGGCGCCGTCAAAAGCGCGGACGAATCATGCAATGCCGTGTGGCAGATGTATGCCGACGGCAAAGCCGTCGGCATATCTCTGCCACGTGGCAACCCGTGGTACTCCTGGTGGCAGGTCTATGCCTACGGCAAAGCCGTAGGCATAGATGAATCTATGCCGAGGGCTTTGTCGTAGGCATAGATCTGCCACGTGTCGTCTCCTGGTTACTCGTGGCATCGGATATATGCCTACGGCTTTGCCGTAGGCATAGATGGAAATCTATGCCGACGGCTTTGCCGTCGGCATATATATGCCACATGGCGAGCCCTGGTAGCTCCTGGGCATATATATGCCGACGGCTTTGCCGTAGGCATAGTTTTTTTCCCTGTTTTCTCTTTTCCAATTCATTTGACAGCATTTCAAAACAGAACAATATGAAATTATGCAGAAATATGACAGTTCATCATCTAAACATACTCAAGTTCAGCATCATCATCTAAACATACTCAAGTTCGTCACATCATCTAAAGATCATCACCGACTCAAGTTCATGAACATAAAAGTAGTGCAAGACATGAAACATCATAGAAGTAGGAATATGAAAGGCATGGCACGACGGCCACATGCACGGAATCATCAAGCAAGACCACCTTGGCCAAAACCACCACCACCTCCGCTAAAACCACCACCACCTCCGCCAAAACCACCACCACCTCCGCCAAAACCGCCATCGCGACCACCACCACTCTGCCAGATCGGAGTGACTGGGGTCGACGAAGCAGGAGTCGAGCCACCGGTCCCCTACATGTTTCAGAAAAGATTCTAACGGTAAATATGATATGATAGTGTTGAATGAACGAGAACTAGTTTGTCAGTAGTTAGGCAAATGTACTAACCATACCATTACTGCCTAGTGCCACCCATTCATCGAACGTGGGCACGTGTGGGGGTTCTCCCGCAGGTGGTGGTGGGGGTCCCATTTGTGGTGGATCCGTGCGGTTACTCCAAGACGCCAACATAGCCTGAATGTTAGTTAAACAAGCAAACTAGAAGATCAGAAGGAATGAAAGTGCAAACATTTAGCTTGGTTTTAAGAGGGCAAAACTAACCGTCATCATCTGACGGTTGTAATCATCGTTTGCCTTCACTCGTTTCAAGTACTCCCACACCTCGAGATTCCTATGCTCGACAAACTCCTTATATGCCTACATAATTTAGATTGTTTCTAAGTGAGCAATGCTGAAAATAAACTGAGAATGCTAGATAGAAAAAGATAAAGAGGAAGTACTTACAGCATGCTGGCGGGCTAAGGGAGTCTGTGAACGCCCCGTACTCTCTAACTGGCTCGGGTTGGTAGCCCGAAGCTGTGTGTACGAGATCGAAGGAGTGATCAAGCCGTCGAAACACGGATACCGGCCATTCTTCTTCCCCTAGATGGCCACCACCACCGTCTTGTCGATCTGAGACTGGGCGACCTTAGCAACAGGAACATCTGGATGCAACTCCTGATAGTGATGAATGTAAGACCCCAGGTGCTCCTCGGTCTTGCCGTAGTACTGGCTCTCGCCCTCCTTGCGATGACTCCGCTCGCGGGCCAGCTTCCATGACTCCATGTCTGAGAGCGGCCTCTTCAACTTGTCCTCCTACAACGTCAAATAGAAGTTAGCCATACATAAGAACATGACGGTAAAGAAGAACAAAAATGCATCATGCACATAGATATACCTTCATGGCCTTGAAGCTCCAGTGGTTCCTATTTCCTTGGCCGTGTGTCCCGTCAGCTCCACGGTTAGCCCGGCCCTTGATGCTCTTGGCAGCAAACTCTGCATCGACGCCGAGCCACCTATCCACCAAACTCGCCCATCCGTCATGCCTTCCATAACACCAACGAGGAACAACCTATGCAAATTTTGGAAGCATGACATGTGAGCACGAAACATAGAGTTGAGTGCTTGAAATAATGAAAAGTCAGTAATAGTTACCATCATGAACTGCTCCCTGTTCAAGGTAAGTTTTTGCTTCTGCGCTTGACTTTTGGTCATCTTTTGGTGCAGGTAGATGTGGTAGTACTGCGAGACGGCAACCCAGCGCACCTCGTACTGCAACTGACGAGCTTTCTTCTTCGTAGCCGCAAGTAAGACCACGTCGGCTCTGGCCTTGTGCTCGTCAAGAACTCTATAGAGTTGCTGCATAAACCAGAAGCAAACAAGGCATGAGTTGAGTGATTCAATGATAAACTATGAACGAAACTGAAGACAAGTGATTCAGAAGAGAACTTACCCAAAATTTGGTGATCACGGCCTTAGCGGCCGTCCCGTACTCCGCGTTGCTGCAAGCCTCGTAGTGGGCCCAGCTCGTGGCCAAAACCCGCAGCTGCGGGTCCCTGTCTGGCCGCGGGCAGAATAGGCCAGGCCAAAACTGCTTCAACAGGACAGTGATAAGGCCATTCGGTTTACGGCCCTTTCCGCGAAGGATCCAGTTTCTGCAAAAGAATCAAATGATTGCCATGTGTACAATAAGAAAATGTTGTCATGTGTTGAAAATATGATTGAGAGGCACTTACTCTGTCCCCACAGGTTCAATGAGCCACTTGTGCTCCTCGACAGAAGGTGGTGTAGGTAGTCCGGCATTACCACGCAGCCACCCCTATGGAGCACCCGGTGGCAAGTCACCCCACAACTCGGGATCAACCTCCCCTCCACCCTCCTCGCCCTCCTCCTCACCCTCCTCCTCGGCCTCCTCCTCCTCACCCTCCTCGTCGGCCTCCTCCTCCTCACCCTCCTCCTCGGCCTCCTCCTCCTCGCCATCAGGAACATACTCCTCCTCCTCAGACTCAGAAGGTGCCTCTGTATGGGAGGGCATCGAAGAAGACCCTCCTATTTCGGACACGGCCCGGAGTTTTTTGCCCCGGTTGCCTCTCCCCCCACCTCCTCCTCCTCTAGGGGCTCTCCCCCCACCGCCTCCTCCTCTAGGGTCTCCTCCCCCGACCCCTCCACCTCCCTGTGAGGTGTCATCCTCGCGTAGTCGGGAGGGAACCTTGTGGGCTCGTCCACTCCGAGTAAGTCCTTTAAATTTACTGAGGAAACTGGCGCCGCTGGACTTGCCCATGATTAGCAAACCTGCATTGAGAAGAGAATAAACAATTAGTAAGGATATCAATTAAACAAGCATACAGGAAAAACATTAATAACAAAAGAGCACATTAAGCATACTATTGTAATGATCATTAAAAAAACTTACATTTTCTAGAACCCATATGAATCATCACTATTGTAATCTATTTGTGGAGCGGTCTCATCATCACTATCACGCATATCTTCTTCGTTGTCTGACGGAGGTGGAGGCTCTTCCTCATCGTCAGCGTCTTCATTTAACTTTTCAAGCATAATTATGTCTCTTTGATTCACAACTGCCTCACCATCAATCCGTGTGTCGTCGTCGTTTGGGTCCAGGTCAACATAACCCAAGTCATCATCCTTGTTGTTTCGGACCACGTCATCATGTTCCTCTTGATAGAACACTCCCTCGTATGTCATGGGGTTTATGTTGTAGTAATCATCATCGTTCGGGTCCGGTAGCTTACCATGCGGCGACACCTTGAACACAACTTCCCAACCCTTTAGGTACTCTTTCTGGCATGGGTAAGGCAGATAATATACTTGTGTGGCCTGGGTACCGGCGATAAAGAGATCAGCTCCGGCATAGACGGTTGATGGTTTAACTTCAACTAAACCAACAGAAGGCGTATGTCTCAGACCCTTTTTGGGGTCGAACCATCGGCATTTGAACACAGTGAGACTTAGGTGTTCGCGGCCAAGTTTGAATGTAAGCTCGTATATTTTTCCTACCCTTCCGTAGTAATCTACTTTATTATCTCCTTCAGTGAAGACTCCGGTATTTATGGTTTTGGGATCAGGCCGACTGTTCTGGTGCTCCTCTGTATGGAAGCGATACCCATTCACATCATACTTTTCGCATGTCATGACGACAGGGTCAAAACCCATGGAAACCCATCTCAATTCTTCATCCATTGATTCGGTCGGATCATTTCCCTACAAGTTTAATTGAAATTATAGGGTGCATGAGTTTAATTGAAATTATAGGGTGCATGAGTTTAATTGAAAGTGTGAAAAATTACTTTCTCCATGAACCACGCAACGAAATTTTTCCTTCCATCAGCACCCTTTCGGAGAAGAGCAAGTGCCTCCGCTTCAGTAGGAGGCAGCATTCCCGTCCATTCTTCTTCAACGAATCGACTACAATAAGAAAAGCGGTATAAGAACTAGGCAAAGTGAACATAACGAATTGACTAAAAGAAAGGTGCAAAGGTATTACCTCATCCACTCATCCTCAACTTCCTTGATGTTGTGCAAGATATAGAACATGACATCCTCCCACTCATCTCGTGGCATGACATAAGGTTTCGAGCATCTAGCCCTACCACCTTGCCCGATGAATAGAGGCAACTTGGGTTTATACTTGGGTTCTTCTGTATTGTATCGAGACACCTTATTGTGCAACGTGGTAACATGGTCCAGATAGTAGGCTGTCCTGAGGTCTGCCACCTCCTCTAGGATAACTGCCTCAGCTATGGAAGCTTCAATCTTAGCTTTGTTTCCACATTTCTGTCTCAGATGCTTGTTCTGTCTCTCAGGGCCGTACTGCCAACGATTCTGCACAGGGCCCCCCAACAATACCTCGTTCGGGAGGTGCAAAATGAGATGTGTCATCGGAGTAAAGAAGCCTGGCGGGAAGATCTTCTCTAGCTTGCATATCAACTCCGGCGCCTTCTTATGCATTTCTTTTATCTTCTCAGGACATACTTCTTTAGAACAAAGCATGCGGAAGAAATGGCTTAACTCCGCAAGCACACGCCAGACACGCTCGGGAACATAGCCCCGAACCATCACCGGCATAATCCGCTCAATCCATACATGATAGTCATGACTCTTGAGCCCGGTCACTCTGCCCGTTGAAAGATTGACCCCCTTACTTATATTCGATGCATAACCATCAGTGAACTTCACGACGTGTTTCAGCCACTTGAATGCCTCCATCTTATGATCCTTTTTAAGTACGAAGTCAGCATCTGGCTTGAACCAAGATTTTCGACTGCCTGTGGGAGGCTGCATGTGTAGACGTGGTATATCACAAATATTCTGTTGATCAACTCTAGCATTAACATTATCCTTTGTCTTATCAGGAATGTTGAGGATCGTGCGAAAAAGGGACTCTGCGACATTCTTTTCGGTGTGCATCACGTCTATGTTGTATGGAAGTTTGAGGTCCTTAAAATAGGGAAGCTGCGTGAAGGGGGTAATGTGAGTCCAGTTGTGCGTCTCACCATATCCTTCAAAAAAAATCCCTTTACCTTTTCCTTTGCCCTCGCCCTCGTCTTCGCCTGTGGCTTTGCCTTTGCCTTTGCCTTTGCCTTTCCCTTCACCGGCAAGCTTAAGAGCTTTCAGCTGAGCAAGCACATCCGCACCAGAAAATGTTGGAATCTCGTTTACTTCATGGACAACTTTGCCTTTTGTGAAGTTCTTCTTGTCTTCCCTATCAGGATGGTCTGGAGGGAGGAACTGTCAATGTAGGTCAAATGCAACATACTTGCCACCCTTCTTCAGCCAAATGAAAATCAAGGCCTGCATGCACACTGGGCAAGGCATCTTTCCACTTGTACACCATCCGCAGAACAGGGCATAACCGGGAAAGTCATGCATGCAATATTGTAGCCAAACTTTCATCAAGAAATTTTTCTGCAGATGTCGGTCGTATGTCAACCTCGGGAAGTACCAAGAATGGTGCAAATCATCCACCAA
>NC_041385.1:203049703-203050521 GCF_002162155.2 Triticum dicoccoides
CATGTTTAACATTTTTCAAAAAAATTTATTAACTATCTTCAAATATATTTTTAGTGTATATTATTTTCATACGCATTGAAAAGCTTCGTATACATATAAAATATTTGTACGTACATATTAAATATTTTCAAATACACGTTTTTGAATTTTTTTGAATGATACAAGGTATACAATTATATTAAAAATAATACATGGTATACATATTTTTGACATGCATTAACATTATTTATAATTACATGATCTTTTTTTATTTTTTTAACCGAATTTCTTCTATGGTCAGCAACATTTCTTTATAATATAAATATTTTCTATGGTCTCGCAAAAGGTGATACATAGGATAGCAACTGACTGAGGGGTACCGTTACCGAGTGCCTGATCCGGTAACTATACGAGTGCCTGATCCGTCTACTACCGTGTCATCGCCGACCGTGACTTCCCACGGACGGGCTTTGACCATTGGACGTCTCTAGCCGGTTGTGTTAGTTCGGCCCATAGCGACACCGAGGAGCAACATCCGGGCCAAACACACAGCTACATCCACTCCGTGTAGACCCGACGCGTCCGCTTCCCCCCTCCCGGTGCCGGCGGCGGGGCCGTCCGTGAGGGGGGCCATGCCTCGGAGACGCGTGTCGCCTCTTCGGACATGCCACAACACCACCCCGCATGTATGAGGGCCCGGTACAATGCTCCGGTGGCATTGCTACCCCCCAGGGCCCCGTCCCGCCTAACCCTGGAGCGGTTGACCACGAGATCTAGCCCTTTGACTTCACATGGACGGGCTTTGACAAGTGGATCTCTCCACCCGGTTGTGCCAGGTC
>NC_041385.1:203052659-203060590 GCF_002162155.2 Triticum dicoccoides
GGCGCCGTCCGTGATGGTGGCCACACCCCGGAGACGCGTGCCGCCTCTTCGGACATGCCACAACACCACCCCGGAGACGCGTGAGGGCCCGGTATGACGCTCCGGTGGCATTGCTACCCCCCAGGGCCCCCGTCCCGCCTAACCCTGGAGCAGTTGACCACGGGATCTAGCCCTTTGACTTTGCACGGACGGGCTTTGACCAGTGGATCTCTCCACCCGGTTGTGTCGGGTCGGCCCAGAGGGACACCGGGGAGCAACATCCGGGCCAAACCCACAGCTAAATCCACTCCGTGTAGACCTGACGCGGCAGTTTCCCCCCTCCAGGTGCCGCCGGTGGCACCGTCCGTGAGGGGGACCACGCACCGGAGACGCGTGCCGCCTCTTCGGACATGCCACAACACCACCCGGTTGTGGTAGGTCATCCGATATATATATATATATAAAGTTGGGAGCAAAGTCCCCTTCGTATAGACCCCAGATGCGGCTGTTCCCCATTCCAGGTGCCGGCTAGCGGCGGCACCGCTCGTGAGGCGGGTCACACCGCTGTGTACATAACCGAAAAATAATGTATGTATGCTTATTAACACGTACTATATGTAAGTTAGTCAAATAATAATATTTAAGAAAACATAAAATATAGCTATGAAAAAAAAGAAAAAAAACTAACGAGTGGAGGGGGTGACCGGGAAGTGGATAAGGGAACTATGAAAAAAAAGATGGATGACATGGTAAAAAAAGAAGAAAAAAACTATGGAAAAAAATATAGCTATGAAAAAAAGAAAAAAAGAAAAAAAAAACTATGCCGACGGCAAAGCCGTCGGCATAGCTGAGGCATAGGGCAGATGGCCGGCGCGCTGCGGATCAGTGATGTGGCGGATCACCCGGCGTAGCTATGAAAAAAAGAAAAAACAACTATGCCGATGGCAAAGCCGTCGGCATAGCTGAGGCATAGGGCAGATGGCCGGCGCGCTGCGGATCAGTGATGTGGCATCTATGCCGACGGCAGCCGTCGGCATAGGCGGTGGTCGGTGCGCCTCGGATCGATGACGTGGTAAGGGCATCTATGCCGACGGCCTGCCGTCTCGGCCGTCGGCATAGACCGGACGCCGTTAGCTGCACGGCACGAACGGGATCGCCGGGCCCACAACTATGCCGACGGCCCATATATGCCGACGGCCGCTGTAGGCGTAACTTTGGATAAGCCGACGGGTCTTCTGGGCCGACGGTGGCCGTCGGCATAGCTAGGGATAGCCCAACGGCTTTATTACGCCGACGCCCTGGACATGGCTGTCGGCATAGCCTAGACAAGGCCGACGGGGGCCGTCGACATATATAAGGCTGTCGGCATAGGCCCCTGTTCCGGTAGTGAGCAATTCATTTATGGGTGACATGCATACCACAGCATTGTCCAGCACACGAACAAATCAACTTTTTCATCGTCAGCAACTACATGTGGCTGGACGGATCTTGATACGCCTATTTGCTGCTATTTGTTGGCGGTCGCCACGCGGCCAAGAACTCGTACCAACGCTTGCGTGGAGAAGGAAGAGGAGATGCGACCTGGATCATATGGGCTGATGGTGTTGCGCGTCCTTGCCGCCGCCTAGCCTAGACTGAGCAGGTTCCCCAGTCGCTAGTGGCACCAGCAGCTGTCGCTCGCCTCCCTGGCTGCCGCCATCCCCGCGGGTGTCATGTTCCCCCAAAGCCCTGCTGCTAGCCACCGCCCTTGTCGCTAGTGGCACCAGACGAGGGAGAGGATATAGATTGAGAGGGAGACGAAGAGAGAGGGACTGGTGGCGCAGATGAGAAGGGATCCCCGGGTGAGCGATCCTGGAAGAATCGTAGAGGGGAGCCAAGCCGGCAGTCCTGCTGCATGGGAGGGTATCCCAACCGCCGCGTTGGAGTGTACACAGGGAAAAGGAGGTTGATGGGTTCAGCTGAACCGAGCAAGAGAGACAGTCGCAATTCTGTAGGTTGTTTGTGTTAAAATCCCCGGGATGAGTTGTCGTGGCAGAGGGGAAAAAGAGTTTTTTTAACGCCCTGATTGATGATGTGGCATTAAGCGATAAGACTGTTTGTCTGATTTTACAAACTAATTGATGATGTGGCATAAAGCTGATGTGGACGGTGTGCATGTTGAGAGAATAGGTAGAAGTGGGGAGCAACTTCTTAAGAATGGTAGATTCATCACATCCTTTTGGCCACATCACATCACATAGCATACCCTGCACAAACAAGTTCGACATCCTCTAATTGTTGTTGCATGTTTTACGTGGCTGCTATGGGTTTCTAGCAAGAACATTTCTTACCTACGCAAAAGCCGTAATGGTGATATGCCAATTGCTATTTACCCTTCATAAGGACCCTCTTCATCGAATCCGATCCGGCTAAAGTGGGAGAGACAGACACCCGCTAGCCACCTTATGCAACAAGTGCATGTTAGTGTGGAAACTGTCTCACGTAAGCGTACACGTAAGATCGGTCCAGGCCGCTTCATCCCGCAATGCCGCCGAATAAAGATAAGACTAGTAACGATAAGCAAATTGACAAAATCATCACCCATAACTACTTGTGTACTCGTGCATAGAATCTACACATAGACCTAGCTCATGATGCCACTGTTGGGGAACGTCGAAATAATTCAAAATTTTCCTATGTGTCACCAAGATCAATCTAGGAGATTCTAGCAACAAGAGAGAGAGAGAGGGAGTTCATCTTCATACCCTTGAAGATCGCAAAGCGGAAGCATTACAAGAACGCGGATGATGGAGTCGTACTCGCGGTAATTCAAATCGCGGAAGATCTGATCCAAGCGCCGAATGGACGATGCCTCCGCGTTCAACACACGTACAGCCCGGGGACGTCTCCTCCTTCTTGATCTAGCAAGGGGGAAGGAGATGCTGAGGGAGAACTTCGGCAGCACAACAGCGTGGTGGTGGTTGAGCTCATGGTTCTTCGGGAGGGCTTCGCCAAGCACTACGGAGGAGGAGGAGGTGTAGGAAGGGGGAGGGCTGCGCCAGGGGCAAGGGTGCGGCTGCCCTCCTACCCCCCTATTTATATGGTGAAGGGGAGAGGGGGCCGCCCCCCTAGATGAATCTAGAGGGGGGGCAGTGGCCAGGGGGGACTTGCCCCCCAAGCAAGGTGGGAGGCGCCCCCACCCCCTAGGGTTTTCAACCCTAGGCAACTTGGGCCCTTGGGGAGCACACCAGCCCACTAGGGGGCTGGTTCCCACCCATATTCAGCCCACTTGGTCCCCCGGGGTAGGTGGTCCCACCCGGTGGACCCCCGGACACCTTTCGGTGGTCCCGGTACAATACCGATAACCCTCAAAACCTTTCCAGCGACTAAAACTGGACTTCCCATAAATAAATCTTCACCTCCGAACCATTCTGTTAATCCTTGTGACATCCGGGACTCCGAACAACTTTCTGTAACCACATACAATTTCCCTCTGGTGTCACCGAACCTTAAGTGTGTAGACCCTACGGGTTCGGGAACCATGCAGACATGACCAAGAATTTTCTCCAGCCAAAACCAATAGCGGGATCTGGATACCCATATTGGCTCCCACATGTTCCACGATAATCTCATCGGATGAACCACGATGTCGGGGATTCAATCAGTCCCATATACAATTCCCTTTGTCCATCGGTATGTTACTTGCCCGAGATTCGATCGTCGGTATCCCCATACCTCGTTCAATCTCATTACCGGCAAGTCTCTTTACTCGTTCCGTAATTCATGAATGAATTCAACAATATAACCACCACATAAAGCATTCTTTTCATGATCTACATTCATATAAATTTTACTACTCTCCACAGAAGCAAATTTATTCTCCTTCATAATAGGGGGAGCAAACTCAACAAAATAACTATCATGTGAGGCATAATCCAATTGAAAATTAAAATCATGATGATTATTTTCATGGTTATCATTATTCTTTATAGCATACATGTCGTCAAAATAATCATCATAGATAGCAACTTTATTCTCATAACCAATTGAAACCTGATACATCTCCGTCGTATCTACTTTTCCAAACACTTTTGCCTTGTTTTGGACTCTAACTTGCATGATTTGAATGGAACTAACCCGGACTGACGCTGTTTTCAGCAAAACTGCCATGGTGTTATTTTTGTGCAGAAATAAAAGTTCTCGGAATGACCTGAAAATGCACGAAGCAACTTTTTAGATTTAATAAAAAATACTGGCGAAAGAAATAGCGTCAGGGGGCCCACACCCTGTCCACGAGGGTGGGGGCGCGCCCCCTCCCCCTAGGCATGCCCCCCTGCCTTGTGGGCCCCCTGGACGTCCACCGACCTCAACTCCAACTCCATATATTTGCCTTCGTGGAGAAAAAAATCAAAGAGAAAGTTTCATCGCGTTTTACAATACAGAGCCGCCGCCAAGCCCTAATCTCTCTCGGGAGGGCTGATCTGGAGTCCGTTCGGGGCTCCGGAGAGGGGGATTTGTTGCCGTTGTCATCATCAACCATCATCCATCACCAATTTCATGATGCTCACCATTGTGCGTGAGTAATTCCATCATAGGCTTGCTGGACGGTGATGGGTTGGATGAGATTTACCATGTAATCAAGTTAGTTTTGTTAGGGTTTGATCCCTAGTATCCACTATGTTCTGAGATTGATGTTGCTATGACTTTGTTATGCTTAATGCTTGTCACTAGGGTCCGAGTGCCATGATTTCAGATCTGAACCTATTATGTTTTCATGAATATATGTTAGTTCTTGATCCTATCTTGCAAGTCTATAGTCACCTATTATGTGTTATGATCTGACAACCCTGAAGTGACAATAATCGGGATACTTCTCGGTGATGACCGTAGTTTGAGGAGTTCATGTATTCACTATGTGTTAATGCTTTGGTCCGGTACTCTATTAAAAGGAGGCCTTAATATCCCTTAGTTTCCATTAGGAGCCCGCTGCCACGGGAGGGCGGGACAAAAGATGTCATGCAAGTTCTTTTCCATAAGCACGTATGACTATATTCGAAATAAATGCCTACATTACATTGATGAACTAGAGCTAGTTCTGTGTCACCCTATGTTATAACTACTACATGAGGAATCGCATCCAACATAATTATCCATCATTGATCCAATGCCTACGAGCTTTTCACATATTGTGCTTTGCTTATTTACTTTACCGTTGCCACTGTTACAATTACTACAAAACGCTACCTTTACTTTTGCTACTGTTACCATTGTTGTCATACTACTTTGCTACTAAATACTTTGCTGTAGATACTAAGTTATCAAGGTGTGGTTGAATTGACAACTCAACTGCTAATACTTGAGAATATTCTTTGGCTCCCCTTGTGTCGAATCAATAAATTTGGGTTGAATACTCTACCCTTGAAAACTATTGCGATCCCCTATACTAGTGGGTTATCAAGACTATTTTCTAGCGCCGTTGCCGGGGAGCATAGCTCTATTCTTTGAGTCACTTGGGATTTATATCTGCTGGTCACTATGAGGAACTTGACAGATGAAAGAACTAAGATTTTTCCCTCAACTACGAGGGGAGGTAAGGAACTGCCATCTAGCTCTGCACTAGATTCTCCTTCCGTTTTGAGTAAGCTTGCGACACCTAAACCTGCTACTGCTATGAATTCTGATATGTCGCATGTTATTGATGATGCCACTTCTGCTATGCATGATACTTATGATGAAACTACTTATGTGCTTGAAACTATTGTGCCATTAGGTGAATTTCTTGATGAACAACTTGCTAGGGTTAGAGAGAATGAAATTATTGAAGATGAAATTATTGAAGATAGTGATGATGAAGGCTCTCCCCCTAAGTATGAATTGCATGTTGTTCCTGAGGGTTATGTTATGGATGAAGAAACTACTAGAGATATTCTTGCTTACAATGATAGATCTGATCTTAAGAAGTTATTAGTTAAACTGAAACAGAAACCTCTAAATGCTAGAATGAAATATGACCCTGCTTTTGCTACTTCACCTATCTTTGTTACTGATAAGGATTATGAATTCTCGGTTGATCCTGAGATAATTACTTTGGTTGAATATGATCCTTTTTATGGCAATCAATCTGAAACTATTGTGGCACATCTTACTAAATTGAATGATAGAGCCACCCTGTTCACTAATGATGAGAAGTCTCACTACTATTATATCCTTAAGATATTTCCATTCTCATTAAAGGTGATGCTAAAACTTGGTTTAATTCTCTTGATCCTGGTTGTGTGCGTAGTCCCCAGGATATGATTTATTACTTCTCTGTTAAATATTTCGCTGCTCATAAGAAACAAGCTGCCTTGAGGGAATATATAATTTTGTGCAAATTGAAGAAGAGAGTCTCCCACAAGCTTGGGGGAGGCTTCTCCGATTAGTTAATGCTTTTCCTGATCATCCTCTTAAGAAAAATGAAATACTTGATATCTTTTATAATGGACTAACCGATGCTTCCAAGGACCACTTGGATAGTTGTGCTGGTTGTGTTTTCAGGGAAAGAACAGTCGATCAAGCTGAATTGCTATTGAATAATATGTTGACTAATGAAAATAATTGGACTCTTCCTGAGCCAATTCCTGAGCCAATTGAGCCAACTCCTAAACCAACTCCGAAGAGGAGAGGTGTTCTATTTCTCAGTCCTGAAGACATGAAAGAGGCAAAGAAATCTATGAAAGAAAAAGGTATTAAAGCTAAAGATGTTAAGAATTTACCTCATGTTGAAGAAATTCATGGTCTTAGTTTACCACCTATTGAAGAAACACATGGTCTTGATAACCCGACAAAGGTAGTAAAGGTAAATTCTCTCTATAGATATGATAAGGATGAAATCCCGTCTACTAAGTTTCCTAGCCAATGTTTAGATGAATTTGATGACTTTATGGCTAGACAAGAAAAATTTAATGCTTATGTTGGTAGAGAATTAAAGAGTAATGCTTACATGATTGGACGCTTGAGTGATTATATGGCTAGAGTTAAAGGTGAACTTAAACTCATTAGTAAATATGTTTCTATGGCTACCACTCAAGCAAAATAAGTACTTAAAACTCAAAGTGATTTGCTTGATGAATTAAATAATAAACATGATTTTGCTGTTAGAGTGGCTACTAGAGCTGGTAAAATGACTCAGGAACCTTTGTATCCTGAAGGCCACCCTAAAAGAATCGAGCAGGATTTGCAGAGAAATAATTTAGATGCACCTAGTCCTTCTAAAAAGAAGAAAAGGAAAAATGATAGGACTTTGCATGCTTCTAGTGAACCTGTTGTAGACACACCTAAGAATCCCAATGATATTTCTATTTCTGATGCTGGAACACAATCTGGTGATGAACATGAACCTAGTGATAATGTTAATGATAATGTTCATGTCGATGCTCAACCTAGTAATAGTAATGATGTAGAGATTGAACCTGCTGTTGATCTTGATAACCCACAATCAAAGAATCAATGTTATGATAAGACACTACTGGAATTTGCTAATTTGTCGTCCGCCAACTCGTTGCCGTTGGCTGGCGGACGACAAAAAGAGGCTTTGCCATCAGCTACCAAAAAACGGACGGCAAAGAGGCAGCGGACGGCAACGGAGGGCTTTGCCATCAGCAAATCTTTGCCATCCGCCAGCCGACGGCAAAGAAGCTTTGTCGTCCACTAGCGAACGTCAAAGAGCGTGGGTGGCGGGCGTACGGGGATGACCTAATGGCTGTTTTCTTTGCCATCTGCTGGATGACGGCAAAACTTCATTGTCGTCAGCCAACAGACAGCAAAGAGGACGGCTGTTAGGTTGTCCGTTTCCTCCCGGCCCCATCCCACTAGGTATGTTCTTTGTCGTCTGCTAGCACATGGCAAAGAACTGACCTACTATAGAAAAGGGGCCGCGCCCATGGCCCCTCCCCTCTCTCTCTCGATCTCCTCCTCACCACCCGCGTCGCCGC
>NC_041385.1:203060794-203171180 GCF_002162155.2 Triticum dicoccoides
TGGCCCCCGGCGGCGCCCTGCCCCCGCTGTCCCGCCGCCCGCCTCCTCCTCCACCACCGCCGAGCCTCCCAAGGCTTGCCGCCCCGGCGGTGCCCCGGCCCCGCCGCCCAAGGTGATTTTTTTTACTGTTTTTTGTGTTTAGGTTTAGGTTTTAGTGGTAGGATTAGGTTACTGCCAGATTTAGGTTTAGATAGTTAGAAGAAGAAAATAATTGAAAAAAGAAAAATAAGTAGAAGAAGAAGAAGAAAAAGGGAAAAAGGAAGAGGGTTTCCGAGGGGATAGATGGTGGAGCTAGTGGGTCCTGCCGGTCCCGACACACATGCCGAGAACCCCCGGTCCGAGTGTTGACCCGTCGATCGTGCGTCGACTATTCTCGGCGTCGATGGCGGTCAAACACCACTGCGAATTAGGGGTTAATTAGGGGGTTCCCTGGTGTCGATGGTACCCTAAATAGTAAGTATCGTCAGTGCGAGGTACATGTGGCCGTCCGTGTCGAATACTACATCCACGTCCCACAAGTGACACAGGGGTCCTGCATCCAGTAGCAACAGTTCTCGGCGTCGATGGCTGTCGAACACCATTGAAAATTTGTCTGGCAGCCTCGAAGATGATGATTGAAAGCTAAGTGTTGAAACTTCAAACACCCAAACTAACTCAAGTCGGTTTGGTTGTTTGAAAATTTCAAAACTTGGCTTTAATCCTCATCGCAGAGGCTGCCAGACAAATTCGTCACGGTGTTCGACCTTCATCGGCCACCAAAACTATTGTTGCGGGACGCCAGGCGCCGACTTCACTTGTGGGATGTGGATCTAGTGTTCAACGCCGACCGCCTCATGTACCTTGCACCGATGGTGGTTGCTATTTAGTTTACCCGGGGACGAGCGGGTTAGAGGGTCCCTAGGTGTCGATGGTACCATAAATAGCAAGTATCGTCAGTGCGAGGTACATGTGGCCGTCGATGTCGAATACTTGCTATGTTACTCATCTTTCGATTTAAATATGCAGTTATTTCGTTGTTGCGAGGGTCTAGTGTTCGACGAGCTCCGCCCCTGCATTCGTTGGTGAGCACAAATGACATCTCCTCCTCCCCCCTTCATTTGCTCTGTTCCGGTCTTCGTGCCAATGAAACTTGCTAGCTATAGGTGTCAATCATCAGTATGCGTCTCCCGTTCGAAAGGGTTACATCTATAAATATGCATGCATTTGCATATTTATAATCGTGATTCTTTCGAATTGTCCAATGTTATCCATGGGCAGACCGAGTATGTGTAGATTGGGTTCATTTTCCCATATGCTCAGCTCCGGATCCGATGCACAATTTCGTCAGTGCCTCCCCGTTGTTCTCCGGGTACACATCCTCTCTGCTTTTTGCCGAGACGTGTATCAGGAGAACAGCGGGGAGCTGCTGCCAAAATTTTGCGTCGGATTCGGAGCAGATCATGGGAAAACGAACCCGACCAACACATACTCGGGTGGGATTAGGACATATCCTTACCTATTAGCGTGTAGGTTGCATGGATGTAATAAAACTAACAAACTCCATTAACTGATGGATATGGTTTGCCTAATTATGTGTATATTTGTGTGTCCAGTAGGAAGTCAATATGAGTGATCGTGCATGGATGTACACCGGTTACACTAGTCAGTATGTTTGGACCGAGGAATGGTTAACAAAAACTAAGGGGTTTGTTAGAGCCGCATTTGCAAATGGCCAGAAATTTAGCTGGTGCCCCTGTGTCCGGTGCGACAACTATAATCAGAGGAACGAGCTTGAAATGAGTAAACACCTGCAGAAGTTTGGTTTTACACCTGGTTACACGGTCTGGAGATTACATGGTGAGTCTGCCCAACGTGCCAGAGCCGAGGTGGTTCGTCGTCGCACCGACGAGCATGGTACCGGGACTGCAGACATGGTGCAAGACTTTGACGATGCTCGGGACTCGGACGAGGAGATGGAGGAATCTGCAAAGGCCTTCACTGAAATGTTGGAGTCCTCAAAACGTCCTCTCCACGAGCACACTGAGCTTTGTCAGCTGGATGCCATCTCACAAATAATGGCTTTGAATGCACAATTCAACTTGGGCAGAGAATGCTACGACGCGATGATGACAGTTTTCAGACGACCTCTACCCAAAGGCCATGTGCTACCTCCAAACCTGTACCAGTCAGACAAAATCCTCCGTGCTCTTAAGATGCCCTATGAGAGGATACATGCCTGTGAGAAAGGATGTGCCTTATTTAGGCTTCAGTATGAGGACTTGAACTATTGTCCCATTTGCAATTCTTCCAGGTATGTTGTGGTAGACAAGGGTATGGGTGAGAAGACGTAGACCAAAATACCCGTTAATGTTCTTCGGTATATGCCAATCGTACCAAGACTTCAACATCTTTTCATGGTCGAAGAGACGTCCAGACAGATGACATGGCACAAAACGGGCAAAAGAACCGAACTAGATGCAGATGGGAATGTGATGATGCTGCACACATCGGATGGTGAAGCGTGGAAGCGCTTCGATGCATTACATAAGGAAAAAAGGCAGATCCAAGGCATAGATGGGTTCAGTGTGTTTGGTCAGATGGCAGCCCCATACAGCTGTTGGCCCGTGTTTGTCATTCCACTCAATCTCCCCCCCCCCCTCGGGGCAGATTATGCAAAGAAAGAACATTTTCCTGACGTTGATAATTCCAGGGCCCAACTATCTGAGGAAGAATATGGATGTGTACATGTAGCCGCTTAAGGACAAATTGCAAGAAGCTTGGGATAATGGGTTCAAGACATACGGTGCCTTTAGCAAAGAGAACTTCATAATGTGTGCCTGGTACATGTACTCGACGCATGACTTGCCGGCGTATGCGCTATTCGTTGGCTGGTGTGTGCATGGAAGGTACCCGTGCCCCACATGCAAGGGAGCTCTTGAGTTTCGTTGGCTGACGACGGGGCGCAAGTATAGTTGCTTCGACTTGCATAGACAGTTTCTAGATCCTCGCCATAAGTTCAGGAAAGACAAGAAGAACTTCATGAAAGGTAGAGTTGTCAAACACTCTGCACCACCTGCGTTGACAGGCCAACAGACCCTAGATCAGATAAACGCTCTCGAGCCAGATCCAAAGCGTCTAGGGTATACCAAGGGGTATAATAAGGAACACACATGGACTCACAAGACATGCTTCTAGGATCTGCCTTACTTCAAAGACCTCCTTTGCCCACACAACATCGACGTGATGCACACTAAAAATAATATCACCGAAGCCATTTTTGGTACATTGTTTGGCATAGAGGGGAAATCAAAGGATAATACTAAGGCTAGAGACGATCTAGAGGAGCTCTGTGATAGACCGTTACAAAACATGCAAGAACCGAAAGGAAAGCGGAACTAGAAGAAGCCAAAGGCATGGTTCAATCTTGGAAGGCCAACTATGAAGGAAATGATTTTGTGGGTGAAAATGCAGTTTATGTTCCCCGATGGGTATGCAGCAAATCTAAAGAGGGGAGTGAGTTTTGATAAATTGAAAGTATTTGGTCTAAAAACTCATGATTGGCACATATGGATAGACTGGATAATGCCGGTGATATTGCATGGATTCATCCCTGAGGACGAATGGCTAGTACTGGCAGAGCTGAGCTATTTCTTCTGTGTTCTTTGTGCGAAAGAACTATCACTGGCCTCCTAGAAGAAATGGAACAATTGGCGTCAGAGTTGATCTGCAAGTTAGAGATGATTTTTCCGCCAAGCTTCTTTAATCCAATGCAACACATGATTTTGCATCTCCCGACCAAGGCACGATTGGGGGGCCCGTGAAAAATTGTTGGTGCTACTCAACTGAGAGGATGCAGATGTGGCACCCCGACTTAGAGCAACCGGTTTACCTTGCATTGCCAGCCCAGAGATCAAGTCTTCTGGCAATACACAACAACATTGTACAGAAGCAACTGCTTTATTGATGCTAGCGGATTACTCTCTCCGCTTCTTTTTAGTTCGCATATAAGAATTAGTCAAAGTCAAACTTTGTAAAGTTTGACTAGCTTTGTAGGAAAATATATCAACATTCATGATATGAAATTAACATTATTTGATGAATGATGAAATTAATTTTCATGACATATAACTTTTGTATTGTAGATGATGATATTTTTTGCTATAATGTTAGTCAAACTTTGTAAAGTTTGACTTTGACCAAATCTTATATGTAGACTAAAAAGAAACGGAGGGAGTACATAGGTCTGATATTACATCGAGATTCGAGGCCGAGCGGCACACACGGTGCTGCTGGACAGTATGTACATTATTTAATGAACATGACAGGGCCTCGATCGCACGAGCTACGCGGCAGCGGAAGAACGACATAGTGGAACTCCATAGCACAGGGACACCGACGTGAACACGGCATAGACACGAGATGCGCTCCGATGCGAACTGACTTGCCTGAAAGGTGGCATAACACACCAGGTCAATACATGGAATGTACTTGCAAGCTCACAACAAACATAAGCACGATGACAAACAATATCATGATATTTAATCAGATTATATCAATGCAAAACTACTACTACCAAAACAAACATTTCATGCAATGAGTCCCTCGGACTCGCTTACCATACGGTTACCTCGTAACCAAACGACGACCATACCCGGGTCACAACTAAAACCAATCACTCATGAACACCTCAAGTGTTCATGCTTGCATCACGAAACAATGCATCAGATCACTTACTTAGTTTGCAAGATTATTAGAAAAGTTGATACATGGTGTGACTTACTTCCGAGTATGCCCATAACCGAGGACGCAACTATTGATAGATTAATTACACTCTCCAGAGGTAGCGCACTTTACCCACACTACGGAACACTAGCCTCGCACTCCCATACATGCGAACCAAAGCATTCCGACGAAACCCTTCCTTTGTCATGCACTCTCCCCGGCCACTCCGACCAACTCCCTCTCAGGGCTAGGTCTTGGGTGGCCTCGTGTCTACCAAAGACACCAACGGCCAACATCGTGGAAAAACGGTCCCAAACGGGGACAAGGTACCATTAAAACAAAACGAGCACACAAGGTTATGTCTGCCTACCGGGCCAGGGTATGCACGCCCATAACCTTCCCTCGCGGGAGGCACCGGTGAGAGCCACAACAAAGGACCGAATCAAGACCTTCCCATAAGGTAAATGTGGTCGCATTGAATTAAAACCCGATTCAGTGGCACCATGATGTGATCAACATCATATTCACGTTGAACTTAATCAAGTTTAGCTTTGATAAAAACTTTTTATCATCTACATGATATAATCAAAATAATCATACAACTACTCGTCATGCAAAGCAAAACAACTCATGCTCATGGATCAAACTTAACAACATATGCATCTTGCAATACTAAGAATCAAACTTCTATTGTTATAACTCATTTTTATAACCAAGCAATATTTTTATTAGTTCATTATTTAAATAAAACCATTACTAGCAAAATAACTATCATTAATGTCCATAGCAATTTTCATAGTGCAAAATATTACTCTATTTAGCCAAACAAGTTCATGCATTCAACCAGAAGCTAAAGCAAGCATATCAAGCATGGTAAAGAACTAGAAATTAACCAAAGTTATTTATCAAATTCTAAATGCAAATAATGACTCATATTCAAGTAGAAAATCATAGATATTGAGATAACACCATACAAATGCTGGTGTGGCTTGCCTTAGTGTAGAGGTGGATCACACCCCTCTTAATTGGCTTCAAGACAAGCTTCTCCTTCTAAAAAGTAATTTAAACCACAAAAAGAATTATCAAAACACATTCTGAAAATCACCAGAAATTCTAGGCGGCAAGGAAAAATACACCTTCTGGTGTGCTGCTAGAGCTTTCTGTAACAAAGACAATGCAAAAAGAATCAAATCATTTTGACTTGTGGTTTAGAAATGGTGGCGTGTCAAAGTTTGGTCAAATTTTTGAATAAATTTGAATTAAACAGAAATTCCTGGGGGGGTGACGTCGAAGGCGTATAACGGAAATACGCCTCCACTCGTACCACTTCGGGCGCGAGTGGTGAGGCCGACAGGTGGGCCCCGTGCGTCGGGAGAGAGAGAGAGAGAGCGAGCGAGATCAGAGGGAGGCGGGGCTTCGCCGGAGCTCACGCCGGTGACGAGGGGGTTTGGGGTTAAACAAGAGGGATAGAATTGAAGCGGGGCTCGAGGCGCACCTGCCCGTACCCGTGGCTTGGCGAGAGGTGGTCAGAGCTGGTCGCATTCAAGCTCGCAAGCTTCGGTGGCGGACGGGATTCGCCGGAGAGGAAGAAGATGACGGCTAGAGGCGGCTCTGAGGGCTCCACGGGGTCCAGGCAGCACCAGCGGACCCCCAATGCCCTGCCCAAGCAGCTGTTTGAGCTTGAGAGGCACTGGGGCCTGGCGGCTGGACTGCAGGGATCACCAGAGTCCTCTGGTCGGGGCGACAGCCAGAGGCCTGCCCGACCGGGCTTCTGCTCGTCTACGTGTTCGTGGAGCTGGTGTGGAGTGGTGCGAGGCTAGCAAATGAGGAGGGCGCTATATATAGCCGGAGCGGAGGGGGGGACGTGTCACCGCAGGAGCTCTCTGGACATGCGGCGAACGGCGACGAGAAGCTCCAACGAGAGGGGGCAAGTGCTCAGCATCAATGCAGAAGCTTGCCCACGCTCGCGGATGAGCACAGGAGGCGGTTGGAGAAGAGGACAAGTGCACGCATGCACTATGGCCTTTTGGCCGTGACGTGCCCGTGATTGCTGCGGCGGCTCCAGCGTCGGCGAGTGCCAAGGAGCGGTCAAGGGTGATGTGTTGAGGCTGGTGGCGCGGTGTGGCATTCGGAGGCGAGCGCTGGACTGAACACGCGCGAAACAGAGTGTAAGGCGCCAGCCAGAGCGTGTCGAACGCATGCCAGGCACCGTGTCCACGTGTGGTCACCAAGCTGGCGTGATCAAAACAATGCCCAGGAGCGGCCAAAACTTGTTTACGCGTTGGACCGTGCAGTGTTTAATCTAGGGGAATTGATGGCTCATGCCCAGGCCGACCAGATTAGACTTCACTAAGCTGACAAGTTTCTGTACAGAAACTTGGCCGCCAAGTTTGGCCACCTTATAGAAGGCCATTAGAGCTAATCTCCTAGGGTTTAGGGTTTCTTAGGAGGGTGTTTAAGCTCAAGAAAGATCAAGGCTAAAAGCTCAAGGAAAAATGTACTTGCTGTACAAAGTGCATTTCTGGTCCAGAAGTGAAAAGATTTTCTACAGCAAAAATATTGGAAAAAGTGTGCAATATTTTTACATGGGAAGTTGTGACATGGTTCTAAGAATATTTGGGATTTATCTCAGATTTTTTTGAGCAAGAAAAATTGAGGATGCTTTGCAGCACAAGGTTCTGAAGTGAGATTCAGAAGGAGAAATGAATATTTTTCTTTTATGAAAAATATTCATTTGATTATTTTGAGGTTTGACCAGAGGAATAAATAAGATAGGTCACTCAGGTGAAAGCCAAGGATATGCCCAAGTGACAAGTCCATTTGAAATGATTCAAGCTCCAATTCAAATCAGGGCAAAAACCACGATGAAAACCAAGTCCGGAAAGAGAGAGAAGGCAAGTCCGGAAAAAGAGAGAAGGCAAAATCTAGGCTGTCACAAACCTCCCCCACTTAAGATGAATCTCGTCCTCGAGATTTGGTTGCTTGGGAAAACCATTCTGGGTATGTAGTCCTTAAAAATTCCTCTCTTTCCCAGGTCGCTTCTTGTTCGGTGTGGTGCTCCCACTGAACCTTGTAAAACCTTATTTCCTTGCTTCGAGTGACCCTTTCTGTCTGATCCAATATTCTGATTGGATTTTCCTCATAAGTTAAATCCTTGGCCAATTCTATCTTTGCCATATCAGTCCTTTTCTCCGGTGGAAAGATACATCTTTTTAGCTGTGAGATGTGGAACACGTTGTGTACGTCTGACAATTCTGGTGGCAATTCCAACTGATATGCAACTGTTCCGACTTTGGCCTTGACGGGGAATGGACCGATATACCTGGGTGCCAATTTTCCGCGGGTCTGAAACCTCTTGACTCCTTTCATAGGTGTGACTCGGAGATATACGTGTTCTCCGGGTTCGAAGCTGATCTGACGATGTTTGGCATCATAGTAGCTCTTCTGTCGAGATTCAGCCAATTGCAGTCTGTCGCGGATTTCCTTGACTTGCTTCTCCAATTCGAGCATTAAATCAGTTTCGAAGATACGGCTGTCTCCGGTTTGAGACCAGTTCAATGGAGTACGGCATTTCCGACCATACAGGGCTTCATAGGGTGACATCTATAAGCTGGCATGGTAACTGTTATTGTAGGAGAACTTGGCGTAAGGCAGACAGTCTTCCCACTTGGTTCCTTGGGCCAATATACATGCCGTGAGCATATCTTCAAGTATTTGATTTACTCGTTTGGTCTGTCCATCTGTCTGAGGATGATAGGTTGTGCTGTATTTCAATGCGGTTCCCAAGGCTTAATGAAGTCGGGACCAAAATGCGGAGGTGAAGAGAGATCCCCTATCGGAGGTGATAGTCTTGGGTACTCCGTGCAGACTGACGATTCTTGACACATACAGCTATGCAAGTTGATCTGCGTGGTATGTAGTCCGGATAGGAATAAAGTGTGCCACCTTCGTTAAGGTGTCCACTTGACCCATATTGCATCATTTCCTCGATGAGACCTGGGTAGTCCGGTGATGAAGTCCATGCAGATATCATCCCATTTCCATTGGGATACTAGCAGAGGTTGGAGGAGTCCGGCGGGTTTTTGGTGTTTTGCCTTTACCTTATTGCATATGTCGCAACAGGCTACAAAGTATGCGATATCTTTCTTCATTCCGTTCCACCAAAATACCTGACAAATGTCCTCATACCGTTTGGTACCACCGGGATGAACTGAGTATGGTGCTTCATGTGCTTCTGCCAATATCTTCTTCTTCAGACTTCCTTGGTTGGGTACGCAGAGTCTTCCTCAAAACCTTAGCGAACCTCACTGATCCATAGAGAAGTCTGGTGCATGCCCCTGGTGCATCTTCTGAATATATATTTTTAACCTCTCATCATTCGCTTGAGCGATGTGGATTTCTTCTTCGAGAGTAGGGACAACTTCCAATATATTGGCAAGATGGGCATCGGTGATTACCAAATTGAGCTGCATGATTTCTTCATAAAGCTCAGGTGGCAAGGAATCCATTATAGCATTAAGGTTGGCTGGTTTGCGGCTGAGGGCGTCAGCCACCACATTAGCTTTGCCCGGGTGATAATTTATCCCGAGGTCGTAGTCCTTAACCAATTCGAGCCATCTTCGCTGCCGAAGGTTCAAATCGGGCTGAGTGAATATATACTTGAGACTCTTATGATCGGTGAATATCTGGCACCTCTTTCCAATCAGATAGTGTCTCAAGATCTTCAAAGCGTGCACTACCGCAGCCAATTCCAAATCATGGGTAAGGTAGTTTCCTTCGTGTTGCCACAGTTGTCGAGATGCATAAGCCACCACTTTCCCATCTTGCATTAGTACGCACCCCAGTCCTCTTCTGGATGCGTCACAGTAAACATCAAAATTGCGGTAGATGTCGGGAAGAGTCAATACTGGTGCTAATGTTAGCCTGGTTTTCACCTCGTTGAAACTCTGCTCACATTCCTTAGTCCATACAAACTTATTATCCTTCTTCAGAAGCTCAGTCATAGGCTTGGCGATCTTCGAGAAGCCTTCGATAAAACGGCGATAATATCTGGCTAGTCCAAGGAAACTCCGGATTTCTGAGACGATGGTGGGTGCAGACCAATCAAGTACATCCTTCACCTTCCTTGGGTCCACTGAGATTCCTTCTGCCGAGAGGATATGCCCAAGGAATCCCACTTGTTGGAGCCAGAACTCACACTTGCTGAATTTGGCATAAAGCTGATGGTCGCGAAGCCTTTGCAGAATTGCTCGAAGATGCTCCTTGTGTTCATCCTTGCTCTTGGAGTAAATGAGGATGTCATCAGTGAATACCACCACAAATTTATCCAAGAAGTCCATAAACACCTTGTTCATCATATGCATAAAGAATGTAGGAGCGTTGTTGAGGCCGAAGGACATAACAGTGTACTCATAAAGACCGTATCGAGTGGTGAACGCGGTCTTAGGGATATCCTCCTTCTTTATCTTGAGTTGATGATATCCAGTCCTCAAATCAATTTTTGAGAATACTTTGGCCCCACTAAGTTGATCAAACAGATCGTCGATCCTTGGCAGTGGATACTTGTTTTTGATGGTGACGTCATTCAGCTGCCGGTAGTCTACATACATTCATAGATTGCCATCCTTTTTGTCCACAAAGATTGCTGGTGATCCCCATGGTGAAGAGTTGGATCGAATGTATCCTTTCTACAGCATCTCATCCAGTTGTTTCTTCAATTCCACCAATTCTGAGGAAGGCATCCGATAATATTTCTTATGTATCGGAGTGGTTCCAGACACCAAGTCAATCGCGAACTCCAATTCTTGATCTGGTGGCATGCCTGGCAATTCTTTAGGAAAGACGTCTGGATACTCACTAACCACAGGAATTAAATCCACTTCTTCGGCCACTACTGCGAAAACCATATCTTTCGTGGGTATGCGCCCGCGGGCATAAAAACTTGTGGTGCGACCTTCAATATTTTTCAAGGTATCTTCTCTGGTCGCACAGCTGATGCAGACTTGATACTGAGTTAACCAATTCATGCACAGAATGATGTCCAATTTGTTGGAATCGATGATTATCAACGAGGTTGGAAACTTGATGCCCTTGATATCAATTTCCAAATTTTGGCAGACGATATTGCTTCTGAGTAGAGATCCCGGAGATTGTACCAGCATGTACTTTCCCAAAATCGAACAAGGAAAATTGTTTTGGGAAGCAAAACTCCGCGATATAAAAGAGTGGGAAGCCCCAGAGTCAAATAAAATTACGACGGGTATGTCATTAACAAGAAACATATCAATGACGACTTCCGAGTCCTCTTGAGCTTCGTCTGTGGAGATGTGATGAATTTTCCCTTGAATCATATCTGGGGCGGGATACGGCTCCATGTAGTTGACTTGCGATTGGAATGGATCTACTTGCTTGCTGTTCTTGGGACACTACCTGGCATAGTGTCCGGTTTGACCACAGCTGAAACATGTATTGTTGCGCTGACAGTCTTCACGCACTGGGCTGGTCACGACATTCTTGACTTGTGTAGTAGTCTTGTTGACATTCTGCTGCCAATTTGGTTTGTACTCCACCCGAGTTTGTTGCCAAGTATGAGCCTTTTGCACTGGTTGCATATCCTTCTTTGGCTCGAATTTGCGCTTGTGGTCGTTAACAACCGGCTTGTGGTCGTGCAGGAGCTTGTGTTCCCTTTCGGCGATGAGGGCCTTGTTCACCAGCGTCAGGAAGTCTGGGAAATCAAACATGCTGAGAGTGCACCTTAGATGTTGATTCAAGCCTCCAAGGAACCGGTCGATCTTCCACTCTTCTGTGGCCACATCATGGACAGAATAACGGGCCAAATGGTTGAACTTGTTCAGGTACTCGTTCACGGTCATGCTGCCTTGAGTGAGAGCGAGGAATTCGCGCTGCTTGATTTTCATAACTCCGGTGGGAATATGGTACTTGCGGAATTGTTCCTTGAATTTATCCCAAGTGATTTCCTCGTCTGCAGGCTATATTGCATTGGCATTATCCCACCATATCACGGCAGCTCCTTCGAGATAATGCATTGCGAAGGGAACCTTGTCTCCTTCTTCCGTGCGGGCAATCTCCAGCTTCCTTTCCATAGTCCTTAGCCAGTCGTCAGCGTCCAAAGGATCAGTAGCGTGGCTGAAACTGGGAGGCTTGGTTCGCTGAAAGTCTGACAGTTTGGAGTGATGGCCATTCTGGTTTCCATTCTGCCCAACCATAACTTGTACATTCTTCAGGATTTCCAACAGGTCGTTGCTTCTTCTTTCTTCAAACATTCTCATGATCTGATTGGTGGAAGGCGGATGTGGTGGTGGCGGCGGAGGTGGCTGGTACGGCTCGGGGGAATTTCCCGCCTGTCTTGCGGAACGACGGACAGGGACATCCTCACAAGCTTGGCTGCTACTGCCTCCACGCGTCATCCTAATTTTTGTTTTCCCAATACATAGCAACCATGATGAGAAAATTCCAAAATGGGGGAAAAAGCCAATGACAAATCCCGAAAGAAAACAGCAAATGAAAACCAAGGCGAATAAAAAGTTCCAACATAATTATACATAGTCCCAACATGAAAGTAACATCACGGCGGGTCTACTACCCTTGTACATGAAACTACGCATCATGACAAGTGCAGTTACAGCCATACATCATGCTCATGTCTACCGCGATACTCTAACGGTCTACTGCTCGGTCGGTGCTGCTGCAGGCTCGTCTCCTGAGTCGGACCCTGATCTTGAACTAATAGCAGAGACCTCTGGGCCAAGAGGAACGCGACGACGCTGCCTCGAGGGCTCTCCCTCAGGGGCGGGTGGGGGATGAGATCTAGGCATAGGAGTAGCAGGAGTTGCGACAAGGGAAGACCATGTAGCAGGAGCGCTGCGAGGGTTCACCGTTAGAGGGTTAACGGTACCCTGTGAGGTCGTCGGTGGAATGGGGGTGGGAAGAATTGGATCAGAAGTGTAGATAACAGTGGGAAGAGGGTTCCTCACCCGAGCAGCTGTGAGAGCGGTGCGAGCACGTGAGAGCTCCCGAGCTAACTCGTAGTTCAGAAGATAACTAGTTGTGATGTAGCGAGAAAGGTGGCTAGTGGGACGATCGCACACCGGATTAATCAAAGGAAAATGGACACGCCCATTCTCGTGCAGAGATGAGTAGTAGAAAAGACCAGGGTGGGTGTGCATGCGAACCTCGTTGTAGCGCAAGTCTACAAGAGCCTCGAGAGCAGCAAACTGAATCGCCTGAGATGGCGTAGAAGCAAGACCACCCTTAGTCGAACGAGTGTAAGCGCCAGTAGGTGAACTGTGGTGTAGAGTGACCTCAGCATGATACTCATACAATGCACTGGTCAGATGCTCTCCATACACCCGATACTCTGGATCAGCATCCTTTGGGTAGAGTCGTCGCCACACATTCTGAAGCAGATGCGGCGGTGTGTACAGAGCTAGCTCAGGATGGTGCAAGATCGATACTGGTGCCATCTACACTCACAAATCAGTCGGTTAGTAATAGCAAATAAACATGCATGCAATGCAACAATCGACACTCAAACAAAGCTATCTACCATTTCACTAGCGCACTAACGGTCTAGCGTGTCCTACAATCAGCGCGGCTCTAATACCAAGTGTTATGGCACCCCGGCTCAGAGCAACCGGTTTACCTTGCATTGCCAGCCCAGAGATCAAGTCTTCTGGCAATACACAACAACATGGTACAGAAATAATCGCTTTATTGATGGTAGCGGATTACATAGGTCTGATACTACATCGAGATTCGAGGCCGAGTGGCACACACGGTGCTACTGGACAGTATGTACATTATTTAATGAACATGACGGGGCCTCGATCGCACAAGCTACGCGGTAGCGGAAGAATGACATAGTGGAACTCCATAGCACAGGGACACCGACATGAACACGGCCTAGACACGAGATGCGCTCCGATGCGAACTGACTTGCCTGAAAGCTAGCATAACACGCCAGGTCAGTACATGGAATGTACTTGCAAGCTCACAACAAAGATAAGCACGATGACAAACAATATCATGATATCTAATCAAATTAATTCAATGCAAAACTACTACTACCAAAACAAACATTTCATGCAATGAGTCCCTCAGACTCGCTTACCATACGGTTACCTCGTAACCAAACGGTGACCATACCCGGGTCACAACTGAAACCAATCACTCATGAACACCTCAAGTGTTCATGCTTGCATCACGAAACAATGCATCACATCACTTACTTAGTTTGCAAGATTATTAGAAAAGTTGATCCAGGGTGTGACTTACTTCCGAGTTTGCCCATAACCGAGGACGCGGCTATCGATATATTAATTACACTCTGCAGAGGTAGCGCACTTTACCCACACTACGGAACACTGGCCTCGCACTCCCATACGCACGGACCAAAGCATTCTGACGAAACCCTTCCTTTGTCATGCACTCTCCTCGGCCACTCCGACCAACTCCCTCTCAGGGCTAGGTCTTGGGTGGCCTCGTGTCTACCAAAGACACCAACGGCCAATGTCGTGGCAAAACGGTCCCACACGGGGACAAGGTACCATAAAAACAAAACGAGCACGCAAGGTTATGTCTGCCTATCGGGCCAGGGTATGCACGCCCATAACATTCCCTCGCAGGAGGCACCGGTGAGAACCACAACAAAGGACTTAATCAAGACCTTCCCATAAGGTAAATGTGGTCGCACTGAATTAAAACCCGATTCAGTGGCACCATGATGTGATCAACATCATATTCATGTTGAACTTAATCAAGTTTAGCTTTGATAAAAACTTTTTTTCATCTACATGATATAATCAAAATAATCATACAACTACTCGTCATGCAAAGCAAAACAACTCATGCTCATGGATCAAAGTTAACAACATATGCATCTTGCAATACTAAGAATCAAACTTCTCTAGTTATAACTCATTTTTATAACCAAGCAATATTTTTGTTAGTTCATTATTTAAATAAAACCATTACTAGCAAAATAACTATCATTAATGTCCATAGCAATTTTCATAGTGCAAAATATAACTCTATTTAGCCAAATAAGTTCATGCATACAACCAGAAGCTAAAGCAAGCATATCAAGCATGGTAAAGTAACTAGAAATTAACCAAAGTTATTTATCAAATTTTAAATGCAAATAATGACTCATATTCAAGTGGAAAATCATAGATATTGAGATAACACCATCCAAATGCTGGTGTGGCTTGCCTTAGTGTAGTGGTGGATCACACCCCTCTTTGTTGGCTTCAAGACAAGCTTCTCCTTGTGAAAAAATAATTTAAACCACAAAAAGAATTATCAAAACACATTCTGAAAATCACAAGAAATTCTAGGAAGCAAGGAAAAATCCACCTTCTGGTGTGCTGCTAGACCTTTCTGTAACAAAGACAATGCAAAAAGAATCAAATCATTTGGACTTGTGGTTTAGAAATGGTGGTTGGTCAAAGTTTGGTCAAATTTCTGAATAAATATGAATTAAACAGAAATTCCTGGGGGTGACGTCGAAGGCGTATAACGGAAATACACCTCCACTCGTACCGCTTCGGGCGCGAGTGGTGAGGCCGACAGGTGGGCCCCGTGCCTCAGGAGAGAGAGAGAGGGAGAGAGGGAGAGAGAGATCAGAGGGAGGCAGGGCTTCGCTGGAGCTCACACCAGCGACGAGGGGGTTTGGGGCTAAACGAGAGGGATAGAATTGAAGCGGGGCTCGAGGCGCACCTGCCCGTACCCGTGGCTTGGCGAGAGGTGGCCGGAGCTGGTTGCAGTCGAGCTCGCAATTTTCGGTGGCGGACGGGATTCATTGGAGAGGAAGAAGATGACGGCTAGAGGCGGCTCCGAGGGCTCCACGGGGTCCACGCAGCACCAGCAAACCCCCATTGCCCCGCCCAAGCAGCTATTTGAGCTCGAGAGGCATCGGAGCGTGGCGGCTGGACTGCGGGGATCACCGGAGTCCTCTGGTCGGGGCGACGGCCAGAGGCCTGCCCGACCGGGCTTCTGTTCGTCTACGTGTTTGTGGAGGTGGTGCGGAGTGGTGCGAGGCTAGCAAACGAGGAGGGGGCGCTATATATAGCCAGAGCGGAGGGGGGACGTGTCGCTGCCGGAGCTCTTTGGACACGCGGCGAACAGCGATGAGAAGCTCCAACTAGAGGGGGCAAGCGTTGAGCGTCAACGGAGAAGCTTTCCCACGCTCGCAGACGAGCACAGGAGGCGGTTGGAGAAGAGGACAAGTGCACGTGCGCACTGTGGCCTTTTAGCCGCGACGTGCCCATGCTTGCTGCGGCGGCTCCGGCATCGGTGAGCGCTAGGGAGCGGTCAAGGGTGATGTGTCGAGGCTGGTGGCGCGGTGTGGCAGTCGGAGGCGAGCGCTGGATCGAGCACGCACGAAATAGAGCACAAGGCGTCAGCCAAAGCGCGTCGAACGCATGCCAGGCACCGTGTCCATGCATGGTCACCAAGCTGGCATGGTCAAAACGACGCCCAGGAGCGGCCAAACCTTGTCTATGCATTCGACCGTGCAGTGTTTAGTCTAGGGGAATTGATGGCTCATGCCCAAGCCGACCAGATTAGACTTCACTAAGCTGACAAGTTTCTGTACAGTAACTTGGCTGCCAAGTTTGGCCACCTTCTAGAAGGCCATTAGGGATAATCTCCTGGGGTTTAGGGTTTCTTAGGAGGGTGTTTAAGCTCAAGAAAGATCAAGGCTAAAAGCTCAAGGAAAAATGTACTTGCTGTACAAAGTGCATTTCTGGTCCAAAAGTGAAAAGATTTTCTACACAAAAATATTGCAAAAAGTGATGCAATATTTTTACATGGTGTTGAGGATATAACTACTGAGTGTAAACCGCCCAGGAGGGGCCAGTTCACGCTCATCTATATTGAATCCCATGAAGACTAAGAAGATGGTGTTTCACTGATAAAGCTTAGAGGCCCATAGCCCAAAGGCGGATTAGGGCCCATAGTTATAAACCGCCATCGTTGTATAAACTTGTATTGTAAGTTAGGAAAGGAAGAGACCAAGCCGGACACTTGTATGAGCCAGCCTCGGGACTCTGTAAACCGGCCGGGCGTCGACCTGTGTATATAAAGGGACGACCCGGCGGCGGTTCAAAAAACAACAACTCGAGACTCAGGCAAAGCGTATTCGCTCCATGGTAATCGAAACCCAAGCAATTCCATCACAACTAGATGTAGGCTTTTACCTTCATCGTAAGGGGCCGAACTAGTATAAAACTCTTGTGTCCCTTGTCCAGTTTAACCCCTTCAAGCTAATCTCGTTGTGATGGCTCCACGACTAAGTCCTTCTGTTAGGACATCTGACATGATATTTCCACGACAGTTGGCGCCCACCGTGGGGCTATTGCATGATGGTTTCGAGTTCTTGAAGGGCAAATTTGAAGGACTCAAGGGATATGCGGTTGGCCGGATGACCAAGAGTCGTCGCGGCAAGCTCTACATCGATGACGCAGGATGGGGCCCCGAGGCCGGCTCAATCGAGTACGGGTACCGGGTCCCCTTTGGCGGAATTCACGTCTTCATTGGCAAAATCGGCGAACTGGGCCTTGAGCCGGACATCTCCACCGACCTCGTCGAGACGGCTCAGCGTGCAAGCCCTGCCCGGGTTCAGCCTGCCATGAAGCGTGCGTTCGTAGGATTCATCCACGGTGCGGGGTCTAAACCGGTGTTCGATGGTGAGACGGCCATCTACTCAGATGGCGAGTCATCCACTGGTGAAACTGAGCCGTTGTACCAATTGCAAGACGGCTGGATTGGGGGCTATTCCGATGGCAACAGTATTCCGGACCCCCTTGAACCGCCGAACCGGGTTGCAATCTTCATTGCCGGAACACAGCCCACCTTGCAGTCTTCATCCACAACAGCAATGATGTCCGGATCAGCAGGTGCGGCAGGAGGCCCAGCGCGCCGACCGGCTCAAGCTCTTTCCGGTTTGTTGGATGCCTGGGCGACCTTATTAACCATGGCAGTCACCCCGGAGACACAGGATCAGCATAATGCAGAGGTTACCAAGTTACAGGACCAGATAACACAGGCCAAGGAGGACCTGGCAGCTGAGGAAGTTAGGATGGCTGCAGAACAGGCCGCTTTAGATGCCCAGTCACAACAGATCCAGGTGCAGAATTACCGGCTTATGTTGGATCAGAACGCGTCAAACGAAGTGCTGCAAAGGAAGTACCGATCTCGTCTGCCGCCGGTCTACGAAGGACTGAACCTCTTCAATACACCGGGGGGTGGGCCAAGTAATCCGGCAGCGGTAAACTGGACCGAGGCACCTGGGGCAGCACCGGATCAACCACGGATAACGGACCCACCTCGACGAACGGATAACCCGCCGCAATACGTATCGACACCACCGGGTCATTTTTCTAGCCCTTTGGATAACATGATTGCTGCGGCATCTCACCTGGCAACTATTCCGATGGAGGGTAATTCGCTGGCGGCGATTGAGACGCGACGGGCTAGGGATCTTCTTCAAACCGCTGTTGTGCAGCAGCAGGCTTATTCCTATAGCCGAGACACATTCGACCCCCCGTCCGAGCAAAAGTTATAGCAGGCACATGGACGAACCGGAGGTGTCAAGCAGCGCACCGCGCCATAATGTCCCTCGAGGGCCTAATCTGGCACGTGGGGGTGCAAACGCTCAGGATGTAGTGGATAATGGCAGAGCGCGAAGGGAGGCCGCATTAACAGCACAGCATGCGGGTCATCATCAACCCGCCCCAGTTCAACCAGCGGCGTCAATGGAAAGAGGACTGGCCTTCAGCTCCTGGGGAGTGCCGTGTCTCATCCCGGCTCTCCGTAATGTGCGAGTACCCAAGGATTTCAAGGGTCCGCGTAAAGTGCCTAATTATACCGCCGATCAACCCCCCGAGGCGTGGGTTGAAAGTTATGAGATGGCAATGGAGATGTTGGATGTGGATGAAACGGCATGTGCAAAATACTTCACCATGATGTTGGAAGGGACAGCCCGCACTTGGTTAAAAAGCCTGCCCGCCAACTCCATCGGGTCATGGGACCAATTGAAGGCCCGGTTTATAGCGAATTTCAAGGATACATGCAAACAACCCATGTCCATTGTGGATTTAGATGTCTGTGTTCAAGGAGAGAATGAGTCAACAACACATTGGGTGCGCCGGGTTTCAGAAGTCCTGCATTCATCAGACCGCATCAATGCTGACACGGCGATTGTAACACTGGAGCGTAATTGCCGATTTAAGTCACTGAAGATGAAGTTGGGACGGCTCAAACGCCACTGTAATGACATGGGAATGCTTATGGCAGCCTTGGTTAAGTATGCCGATTCCGATAATACCAACGATCCCGATTCTGACGAGGAGAAGCCGGAGAAGGGAAAGAAGAACGGTGGTACAAAGGGACAGCATAACCAGGCAGGTCACGGGAACAATGGTAAGCGTAAAGCGGATAATTCGGACTTTGTGGCTAATACCAATGTGCATGGCAATGTGCAGCGACGTAAGGGTAAACCGCCATAGCGCGGTGGAGGCATGAATCTGGAGCGTCTGTTAAACCAGCCCGGCCCGAAGCACAGAACGAAGGAGGTTCCGGCCACGCATCTTTGGAAGGATTGTATCATTATGAAGGAGTTCAAATATTCTGATCTCTTCTGGTATGATCAAGGTCTGTCTGGCAGTTCAGGTCCAGGATTTCACGGCCCGGGTTACGGTGGCGGCGGTTCAAACTCTGGATTTCAGAATAATCAGGGCAACCAGAACAACCAAAGTGGTCACAACCAACTGAACAATCAGGGGAATCAGCAGCAATCAGGTTATCAGAGTAACCCGAAGCAGTTGAGTAGTGGGCAATATCATGTTTTTACCACTAGCTTATGCAAGCGGGATCAGAAGCTTCACAAGAGGGTGGTTAATGCTGTTGAACCGGCAGTACCTCGTTACTTGCGTTGGTCCGAGCAGCCCATTGTGTGGAGCAGAGATGATCATCCTCCCCGGATTGATAATCCGGGTCATTTGGCTTTGGTGGTGGCACCTCAGGTTGGGGGTTATAAGTTCACCAAGGTACTCATGGATGGAGGGAGCAGCATCAACATCCTGTATTATGAAACCTTTCATCGCATGGGATTGACAGATAAGAATCTTAAACCGTCAAACACTATTTTTCACGGTGTAGTGCCGGGTAAATCGGCATATCCAGTTGGCAAGATAGCTTTGGAAGTTGTGTTTGGCGATGAGCATGATTCCAGGTCAGAAACATTGACCTTTGAAGTGGTGAAAATCCAGAGCCCATATCACGCCCTGTTTGGACGGACGGCTTATGCGAAGTTCATGGCAAGGCCCTGTTATATTTACTTACAGCTCAAGATGTCAGGTCATAAAGGGACTATCATGGTGCACAGGAATCGTAAGATCGCTTTGGACTGTGAAGAGGGTGATGCGGCCTATGCTGAGTCAGTTTCTGCAACAAAAGAGTTGAAGTTCTACAAGGACAATGTTGATCCGGCAGATATGACTCCTCTAAAGAAGCCCACCACAGAGCATGACCCAACCCTGAAGTTCAAACCGGCTGATGAGACTAAACTTGTCGATTTTGTTCCTGGCGATTCATCCAAACAGTTTAGTATCAGCACAAATCTGGATCCGAAATAGGAAAGCGCGCTCATCGAGTTCATCCATGAGAACCGGGACATTTTTGCATGGAAGCCTTCTAACATGCTAGGTGTACCGAGGGAACTCGCTGAGCACACTCTCAATAGTGATCCCAAGTTTAAATCGGTCAAGTAGTTTCTTCGCCACTTCAACGAGGAACAACGCATGGCCATTAGAGAGAAAGTAGCTCGGCTGTTGGCTGCTGGGTTTATCATTGAAGTTTTTCATCCGGAGTGGCTGGCCAATCCGGTGCTGGTGCTTAAGAAGAATGGAACTTGGCATATGTGTGTGGACTACACAGACTTGAACAAAGCTTGTCCGACAGATCCGTTTTCTCTCCCGCGTATTGATCAGATCATCGATGCTACGGCGGGTTGTGAGCGTTTGAGTTTTTTGGATGCTTATTCTGGTTATCATCAGATCAAAATGGCAGTTAAGGACTAGGAGAAGACAGCCTTCATCACTCCCTTTGGAGCCTTCTGCTATGTGTCTATGCCCTTTGGGCTCAAGAGTGCCCAGGCGACTTATCAGCGCTATGTGCAGAATTGTCTTCATACTCAGATTGGGCGCAAGGTTCATGCCTATGTGGATGACATTGTGGTAAAATCCAGGAAGAAGGAGACATTGATAGATGACCTCAAGGAGACCTTTGACAATCTTCAGGTTTATAAAATGATGCTCAATCCGGATAAGTGCGTTTTTGGTGTTCCGGCAGGCAAGCTCTTAGGCTTTCTGGTGTCTAACAGGGGCATTGAGGCTAATCCGGAAAAGATCAAAGCAATTACATCTTTGGCTAGACCGGCGTGTATCAATGATGTTCAGCGACTGGCGGGTCGAATTGCAGCCCTAAGCTGTTTTATCAGCCGCTTGGGAGAGAAGGCGATCCCTCTATATCAGATGTTGAAGAAAACAGACAATTTTGTCTGGAGTGACGCAGCTAATGCGGCGTTTGAGGACTTGAAGAGACAGTTGGTTGAACCACCGGTTCTTGCTGCTCCGGTTGATAAGGAGACGCTGTCATTATACGTGGCTGCTAATGCTCGGGCTGTCAGCATAGCCATTGTGGTGGAACGCAAGGAGGTTGGGAAGGAATATCCGGTTCAAAGACCAGTTTATTATATCAGTGAGGTGCTAATTGAGTCAAAGCAAAGATATCCGCATTGGCGGAAGCTCATGTATGGGGTTTTTATGGCAAGTCGGAAGCTTAAACAGTACTTTCAGGGCCATCCCATCAAAGTGGTCAGTTCTGCTCCTTTGGGGGGATATAATCCAGAACAGGGAGGCAATTGGCCGGGTTGCTAAGTGGGCTATTGAGCTTGGACCACATGGTTTGAAATACATGCCTCGCACAGCCATCAAGTCTCGGGCTCTTGTGGATTTTAATGATTGGACAGAGTTGCAGGCATCAGAAGACAAACCGGACATCACGTACTGGACTATCCACTTTGACGGGTCCCGACAATTGGAGGGCTCGGGGGCTGGAGTTGTTCTTACTTCCCCTCGAGGTGATAAAATTTGTTATGTTCTCCGCTTAATGTTTCCTTGTACTAACAATGCAGCTGAGTACGAGGCCTTACTTCACGGTCTCCGTGTGGCCAAGGAAATGAACTTAAGCCGGGTTCGATGCTTTGGAGATTCTGATCTGGTGGCTTAGCAAGTTTCTGGCACTTGGGACTCTAAGGATCCCCTCATGGCGGCTTACAGACGAGACGTAGATGTTGTGGCTGGTCACTTCAAGGGTTATCAGGTTGAGCACATTGATCGGTGCAAAAATGAAGCAGCAGACGCTTTAAGCCAGCTGGGGTCTCAGCGTAAACCGGTGCCACCCAATACCTTTCTGGACATACTACATAACCCGTCTGTAAAATTGCCTACAGAGGAGGATTTGGCTATTCCTGATCCGGAGGCACAGTTGGTTGCCGCTTTAGATGTAATTTCGGATCGGACGGTTCCATATTTGGCGTATATGAACCGAGGCGAGTTACCAGACGATGAAATTCTGGCCAGGCAGATAGTACGGTGGTCCAAGTCCATGGTTATTCACAATGGCGAGTTACACCGCTGCAGTGTTTCAGGCGTGTTCTAGCGTTGTGTTTTTCCTGAGGAGGGCCAAGAGATTTTGCGTGAGATCCATGAAGGAGATTGTGGTCACCATGCCGGTTCAAAATCCCTGGTTGCTAAAGCTTTTCGTCATGGTTTCTACTGGTTAACGGCTCATGCTGATGCTGAGGACCTGGTAAAGCGGTGCGACGCTTGTCAGAAGTTTTCACGCCGAGCTCATGTTCCAGCTCAAGAGCTACGGATAATTCCAATCACTTGGCCATATGCTACTTGGGGGCTTGATATGGTAGGACCTTTTAAGCGGTCTAAGGATAAGAAGACCCACCTGTTGGTGGCAGTTGACAAGTTTACCAAATGGGTTGAAGCCGAGCCTGTCAGCAAATGTGATGCAGCCACGGCGGTTCAATTCCTCAAGAAGGTGATCTTCCATTTTGGTTTTCCACACAGCATCATCACAGATAATGGCACGAACCTTTCCAAAGGTGAGATGGAGGAATTTTGTCAACGAGAGCACATCCAGCTTGATGTAGCGTCCATGGCTCACCCCTAGTCTAATGGTCAAGCTAAGAGAGCTAATCAAGAAATCTTGAAGGGCATTAAGCCCCGGCTTATGGTTCCTTTAAAACGGATGCCGGGTTGTTGGGTGGAGGAATTACCATATGTGTTATGGAGCATAAACACCACCCCCAATCAGTCTACGGGTTATACACCTTCCTTCATGGTTTACGGGGCAGAGGCAGTCCTCCCAAGTGATATTCGTCATGACTCGCCCCGGGTTGCCAACTATGTTGAAGCGGACAATGAGCAAGCACGGCAAGAAGCACTGGACTTGTTAGATGAAAAATGGGACATGTCGCTGGCTTGTTCGGCGGGTTATCAGCAAGACCTATGGCGTTATGACTGCCGTCGGGTTAAAATAAGAACCTTTCAAGAAGGTGATTTAGTGCTCTAGCTCATCCAGGATCAGACCGATATGCACAAGTTATCCCCACCTTGGGAAGGGCCCTTTGTGGTCAGCAAGAATCTACACAATGGATCATACTATCTCATTGACGTTCGAGAGCACAAAGACTCACGCAAATCTGAGGAGGAGACTCAGCGGCCGTGGAACATAGCTCTCCTTTGGCCTTACTATACCTGAGCCATAGGCTTTTCTTATGTACATATTTTGACAATGTATATATTATGATCAATATAATAAATCGGCATCCTTGCTATAAGCAGGGTCTCTGCTGTTTTTTCCAATATCTTCTGATTACATGGGGGCTTCAGCTGGTCAAGCGGAGTTCTACCTGTTAAACCGGCTATCACGCCACAACATAGCTTGGGAGCTTCACACCCAAGGGGCCAAAGAGAGTCTGGTTGCTATGCACAACTCAAACATAGGCACCCATTGAGCACAAGCTCACAAAGTTACTTGGGGGCTCTTTGCGCATTGCAACAAAGAGTTTGAAAGGACCCTTGTAATATGCTATCAAGCACGGCTTGGAAGCCTGGTGTGTTCACCTAAAACCCCGGGTTAACATGCCTTCATCAAGTAAGCCACTCCTATCCAGGTAATCCTGGCATGACCCGCCGAACGTTTGACAAGTCAATCTTATTTAGACCCTGAACTTGTCAATGTTAACACGACGATTGGTTAGTTGGAGGCCCATCTTGAAAGGCTTTGCAAAATGGTTTAACTCAGCGGCCTGGCAGCCCATGAAAAGCCTCGCATTTGGGCCTGGCAGCCCTTGAAAAGCCTCGACTACACGGTTTTTATTTGCCTTTATCAAGATTTGTTCTTTGATGAAATTTTATGTTGAACCGGCGACTATTGACCCGAAATGGCTATCAGTCATCATAATAACCCGGTGTTTGTTAACCCGGCTTGGCTTTCAGCTACAAGTTGTCAGACCATATTTATTGTTAAACCAGTGTTTCATAACCCGGTCTGGCTTTGACTACATGTCGCTAGTATGATCATCCGGTGTTCATCACAACCCGGTTTGACTTATTATACACCAGCACTGCATGGTGGGAGTTATCAAACACTCAAGATTTGGGTTTTCACCCTTACTACAATCAAGTTGATAAGTTAACAATGTGATTTAATATCACAGGTATGATCTATTTCATATTTTCATATTTTTTCAGCCTTGGTTATCAACCAGGCTTTGTATTGGGCATTATGACCCGTCCGGCGGTAAACCGCCAGGACAACTTTTCTTGTGCAGATATAAGGATTGCATAAAATCATCAAGGTATATAAAGCAGGCATAGCAATATTCATGGCGGATCACACAACATCATGTAGTAGTGCACGATGGCAGCAGAACACGGTATTCTTTCAGCTAGCCTATTACAAGGCGTTTTGATGCCCAAAATAATAATTCTTTGTTGCACAGAACAGAGTTTGTGGGAATTAAGCCGGTTACCCGATTACGCCTCGTCACCCGGTTGACGTGAGGTTGATGGATCTTCTGGCGTTGGTTCAACCTCCTCCTCCCCACCCAGTGGCTGGAAGTCAATGGTGGCCCAGTTAATCCGGCTTAATGCTTGGAACACAACTTCTTCGCTTATAAGGTTGGACGGTTCAATGTCAGGGGCACAGGTGTGCTTACGAATTAGCGGGATAAGATTTTGCGCTTCTTTCACAGCGGCATCAACTCGTTTGTTATCCACATCATAGCTGGACCGGTGAACCGACAAGTCAACCTCTTCAGCCAATTGGCTTGCCAAAGGGCGCATCTCTTTGGTCAGGGCTTTGAGGGCTTCCGCATCAAATTCCGACCCGTCTTCTTGTTCGCTAGGATAGCCCTTTGCAATATCTGCCGGATCAAGATCCGCAAACCAGGATTTGGCCCGAGTCAGTGTTGTTAAGGCACCAGCTCTTGCGGCAGACCGTTTTACCTCTTCCATTTGGGCCGGGGTCATAGATAATTTGGCCAGCGTATCCTTGATCAAGATGGGTGCCGGTTTGTTGTATGAGGATGCACAGATGACTCGTTGAGCACCGGTATACAGTTGGTCTATCAACGTGTAAGCAGCTTTCAACTTCATCTGCATATCTGAGCCCAGATGAGAAACACGACCACCTGCAACGGTACAGGAAATTATTGTCAAACCGGAAATTTCACAGATGTTTCAGCAAAGTTCTTACAAATTGCACTTACCAAATATTGTAGAAGTCATAGCATTGACTTGACGCTTTAACCCAGATAATTCTTCCGCCACCGGTTTAAGAGATGATTCAGCATCTTCAGCCCGCTTTAACAGAGCAGCCTTCTCGGTTTCCCAAACCGCACGCTCGTTTTTGAAATCACCCTTTAATTGCTCCATGGCTGTTAAAACGCCCTTCAGTTCATCTGTTGCCTTGGAGGTTTCGGCCTGCTGGGACTTGATATTCTCTTGAAGATCGGCGATTTGGGAATCTTTGTTGCTTATATCAGTCTGCAAGGACAGATGATGAAGATGTTAATATTTTCTTAAAGTCCCAAGCACATAACAAGTTATATACTTGGCACTTGGGGGCTAATGCGGATTGTTTCTTTTCTGGCTATTATTTAAAGTCCCAAGGCTCAATACAAGTATTAATCTTGGCACTTGGGGGCTAATGTGTATTTGATCAAAAAAATCAAAGGCAAAGGAATTCAACAAGGACAAAAGTTTTGTACATAAAAGTCCCGGTTCATCTTGAAGAGACAATCCGGCCCTTGGGGGCTACACAGTTGAATTTTTTTATCTCAAAGTCTCGATTTATCTTGAAGAGACGAACCGGCCCTTGGGGGCTACAATGGAGATGATGTACAGTACAAGAAAATTTACAGTGTGGAAGTTACCTCATAGCGCTCCTTCATCATGCTGACTAATCCGGCCTCATAATCACGGCTTGTGTACAGGCGGTTTAGAAATCCGGAATGGAGCTCCTGAGCATGAGATGAGCATAGCTTGTCAAGTCAGTCTTCCATTTGCCTTTCTCCGCAGGAGCAGCTTCTACCTTGGCACTATGCTTGGACAAAGCGACAGGGTTGCCAGGAAAAGTGTGGCCAAACTCAGTAATCACAACATCATCAGTTGTTGTATTGGGGCTTGCCGGTTTATCTGAGGCTCTGGCCGGGCTAGGCGGATCAGCAGTTGGACTTGGAGGATTGGCATGTGGGCTTGATGGATCAACATGAAGATTAGCCAGGTCAGCTTCCGGTGGATCAACATCAGTGTTCTGACCTTGCGGGATAGGGTCATCCATAGCGATGTCAACATCTCCACCAGCACCTTCTAAAGTCCTCTCCGATTCAACCTCGTCAGTGGGGGCATTGGTCTTTGCTTTCTTGCTCAGTTGGGCTTTGGCGCTGCAATATCAAATAGAGGTTAATATGGTAAACCGGCGTAAGAAGGTAAAGCTAAAAGACAGTGTACTTACCCAGGGACGGTCTTGAGGGGAGGCATTTGAGTAGTTGATGAGTCGCCAGACGAAGAGTTAGAAGTCACCTGATAATTCGGTGGGTATCGGAAGCAACTCGCCAAGGGATAAAATTTATTAGAAGAGCAAGAGACCTCTAGACGACGCTTCTGGTTTGGGGTGTCTGGTAAACCGGAGGAAGTGACTTGTTGGCCACTGTGCCGGGTTGTGCGACGACCTTCATGTTGTTGTGTCTTCAAAGAAAATTGTGGATCCAAATGAGCAAGAGGATGTGAGTGTTTTACTTTCCGAACTGCACGGCAAAGTTTTTGAACCGGCACATGGTCTGAATCGGAGGAAAGGGAGATTACCTCTACATGGTCAGCATGACTGGCTTCAGCATCATCCTGATAATAGTCATTGTCAATAAGGTGTACAAAAAATGAACCAAGGGAATTAAGTTCTACTTCTTGTTCCAAATCAACGACATCTTCGGGCGGATCAAAGGACTCGGCGGTTTTCTTTTTGGCTGGCCTCTTTGTAACCTTGCTCTTGGCACAAAGAGTTGTCGCCGGTTTGTCTTGAGCCTTTGCTGGTTTGTCTTGAGTTTTTCTCTTCTAGAAAGGATCTTTGGCCTATAAGAATAAACAAAAGGAACTCAGAATATGTTAAAAGGAAGACGGATTGAAAACAGAAGGATAAAGTTCTTACGGCTGGCGGTTTGTTCTTGGCATAAAAGGGACATAGCCCGGTTTTGCTGCACTCAGCGATCGGTTCATCCAGCATCTTCTTCACGGACTCGGTGACCTCATCGTCAGTCATTGGTATTTTAGTGTGCCCTTGAGGGTCTTTGACATCTCCGGTGTATTCATGCATTAATCCGGGGTGGCGGCTCAAGGGCAGAATACCCCATGAAACCCAGCAACGGACAAGGTCAATACCAGTTAAATGGTTTGCAAGGAAAGCTCGGAGCTTGGCAAGTTGTGGTGCATAAGTTTGTCGTTCTTTGGCAGTGAGCCGCTGAGGCAGTGGGTGACCATTGCTAAGACGATGAGCACGGTAACCCGGCAGAGGGTTTTCATCAGCAGGAGCGGTGTTCTGACAGTAGAACCATGTTTGATTCCAATCCTTGGGATGGTTGTGATGTTTGGCATGAGGAAAATCGACTTCTTTCCTTTTCTGAATTAACACTCCACCAAGTTCAGTGTTGGGGCCGTCAGAAAATTCAGTGCGGCGGTTCAAGTGGAAAAAATCCCTGAAGAGTTCAACAGTTGGTTCTTCTTGAAGATAGACTTCGCAGAACACTTGAAAGTTGCAAAGATTGGACATAGAATTTGGTCCAATGTCTTGAGGGTGGAGCTGAAAGTTGGCAAGCACATCCCGGAAAAACTTTGATCCGGGAGGGCTAAATCCCCGGTCTAGATGTTGCATAAATACGACCACTTCTCCATCTTGGGGTTCAGGAGGGCACTCAAGGCCAGGGACTCGCCAATGAATGACCTCCTTCTTGGCTAAAGCGCCAGTCAGAACATATCCATTCAGTTGTTCTTCTTTGATCCGGGAAGGAACCCAATTGCAAGAAGCAAATTGTTTGGCCATTTTTTATGACAAGCTATAAAGGAAGTTTGAATACCGAATCACGGTTTAAGATTGATGTGCATAAACCGGTGTTAAACCCGGGGATTAAATCAGAGCGTGTATGCATGTTAAACCGGATATTGATGCTCAAGTCATGTTGGCGGTTTAAGTGAGGGCTAATGGTACCTGACGGATTATGATATTCTACAAAGTTAAACCGCCTATAGTGGAGGAAGCAGAACTAAAATTTATTAAGTGTTGAGGAAACAGGTTTCACAAGATGGTATTAAAATTTTGGATCTACCGAGGCCTAGTAAAGAAAATTTTCTGAACCCTAAAATGGCGACAGTGGAATAAATAGGATCCAGATGGGATCTGTTCGTGATTCTAATGATACTACGGTGAGGCAAAACAAGATTATAGCTTTGGCCGCAGAAGGAAAAGGTTAGGATGGGCTGGATTCAACGAGACAGTAAAGGAAAGCAAGGGCAAAGTAATAAAGCATGGACGAACACTGATGAACACAACCGAGTGCTGAAACCCTAATGCAGATCTAGGGTTGAGGGAGAAGGGCTTACCAGATTCGCAGGAGCAGCGGAGGAGAGCTGTGGATCTCTGGTGCATTCAGGGTGATGCAGCGGCCATGGATGAGGCAGAACTTCAAGGTCAATGGCGGCGGTGGAGCTGTCGGGCTTGAGCGGTGAGAGGAAGAAGAAGAAGTATGGAAGGGGAAAGGTAGAAGACCCCAGAGCCTATTTATAAGGTGGATGGATAAAGCAGGCGAGCGCGAGAATCGAGGAGCCGAAGCAGAAAAATGGGGCGCAGCTGTCGCCTCCATCTTCGGAAGATAGTTAATAAAGGGAATCTTATAACCTTTTATAACAGAGATGAGGTCATGACGATTTACTACAATTTCAGAAGATGACATCATGGCGGTTTACCAAAGTATTACAGGGAGAAGACATCATGGCGGTTTACGAGGATCATAAGAAGATGTTCACGGAATTTTTCTAAGTATTGAATATTGACATGAACAGGTTCAAATCAATCTGGGGCCTAATGTTGAGGATATAACTACTGAGTGTAAACCACCCAGGAGGGGCCTGTTCACGCTCATCTATACTGAATCCCATGAAAACTAAGAAGATGGCGTTTCACTGATAAAGCTTAGAGGCCCAGAGCCCAAAGGCGGATTAGGGCCCATAGTTATAAACCGCCATGGTTGTATAAACTTGTATTGTAAGTTAGGAAAGGGAGAGACCGAGCCGGACACTTGTATGAGCCGGCTTCGGGACTCTGTAAATCGGCCGGGCGTCGACATGTGTATATAAAGGGACAACCCGACGGCAGTTCAGAAAACAACAACTCGAGACTCAGGCAAAGCGTATTCGCTCCTTGGTCATCAAAACCCAAGCAATTCCATCACAACTAGACGTAGGCTTTTACCTTCATTATAAGGGGCCGAACTAGTATAAAACTCTCGTGTCCCTTGTCCGGTTTAACCCCTTCAAGCTTATCTCATTGCGATGGCTCCACGACTAAGTCCTTTCGTTAGGACATCTGACGTGATATTTCCATGACACATGGGAAGTTGTGCCATGGTTCTAAGAATATTTGGGATTTATCTCAGATTTTTCTGAGCAAGAAAAATTGAGGATGCTTTGGAGCACAAGGTTCTAAAGTGAGATTCAGAAGGAGAAATGAATATTTTTCTTTTATGAAAAATATTCATTTGATTATTTTGAGGTTTGACCAGAGGAATAAATAAGATAGGTCACTTGGGTGAAAGCCAAGGATATGCCCAAGTGAGAAGTCCATTTGAAATGATTCAAACTCCAATTCAAATCAGGGCAAAAACCACAATGAAAACCAAGTCCAGAAAAGAGAGAGAAGGCAAGTCCGAAAAAAGAGAGAAGGCAAAATCAAGGCTGTCATAGCAGAAGACACTTCGAGCAAAATGTAAAAATAAACATAGAATAGAAGCATCGATGGCCAAGGCATTCATCACTGAGGAGGCGTCAAACTTCGTGACAGCACACTACGAATCCAAAAATCGTCATTTGCATAATCTGAAGCCTAGGTACAATGCTGACGAGCCTACAAAGGGTCAATCCAACCTAAGCCTATTCAAAGGGAATCTCGCACCATCCAGTGCTTGGAAACCAGTATTGTTGGATGTTGAAGAATGGCAGACCATTTTGTTGTATCTCTTTAACAACCTAACAGAAGTGCGGTCGTACATCGAGTAAGATCTCGTTACATTGTTTCGCAACTTCTAATTTCTTTGAACTGCTCTTATTCCTGGATATTTGATGCAGTCGATACGTCCCCATATTCTCGTATGGAGCGGTGATCCAAAAGGATTCCGTCAAAGAGTATGAGCTTCTGGCAAAGCAAGGAGGCGAATATCCCGGTTTCATCTCTTGGTTCAAAAAAAGGTAATTTCCATTAGACCCTTTAATTTCTTTGGCTAATTTGCAACTAATGCAACAATCCTTTCTTATTAAACTTGTAGGCTAATTCAGCAATTATGGATGCCGAATTGAGACAAGTAGCTAATGGTTTTTACTATAAGGTTCATTCATTTGACAATTACGACATCAACGGGTATCGCTTTCGTACCTATGGCAAAGAGCTATCTATGGCCGACCGAAAGTCTACAAATTGTTGTGTATCTGCCATCGGCGAAGGAGGTGTCGAGTATTATGGAAGAGTTGAAGCAATTTATGAACTTCAATTCTATGGTGATAACCCACCAAACGTCGTACTCTTCAGATGTTATTGGTTCCAGCCCAGGGAGACTAGAAGGACTCATGAACATATAGGGCTAGTCGAAATCAAACAAAGCACCCATTTGGATGTTCCCGATGTCTATATTACGGCTCAACAGGCAACCCAAGTTTTCTATCTACCATGGGCCTGTCAAAGTGATCCAAATCTCAGTGGTTGGGATGTCGTTTATGAAGTGTCTCCACGTGTTAGACAACCTCCCCCCAATGAAGAGGATTATGAACGTCACATTAACCAAGACACATATGACGAAGGAGAATTCTTCCAAGAAACACGTCCTGCCAAAAAAGTTTCAAGAAACGCTCTACTCCACCCCAGAACATTGAAGTAGACAACGATAGTGAATTCGACCCTTAGCCGGAACAAGAAGAGCCGGAAGAAGAAGAAGTTACTGTTGCAGATGACATGTCAATGCTTGAACGATTATGTAAAGGTGGCCTTCCACATGATGATGCATTTATTAATGATGATGATGAGCACGTCATTATCGATAGTGATGATGATGGTGCATTTATTAATGATGATGATGAGCACGTCATTACCGATAGTGATTCTTAGGTATTCAAATTTTTATGTTGTACTTTGTATGATTTATATAGTTGGCATTCATAATTTTCTTATTTGTATGATTGTTTCTTATACATAGTGCCATGGTCTTGATTTCCGTCCCCGTCGGCCCTCACCCGCTTTATTATGTGGTAAATTCTCTTTCATAACTATTTGTTGCATTTCGCATTTATGACAATTATGGCCATCAAGTTGACATAGAGATATTTTAATCTAGGAGGTATGTGAACCGGAATTTGAAACCGACCCTCTTGTCGAGAAGTTAAATTTAGTTGAAAAAGAAAATGAGTATTTGAAAGAAAAAATTAAAAGAGAAGATGACATTGGAGTTGTATGTTGCCGATGTCATCAATGATCACAAGATGAAGATGAATGCAATGCGCTTGAAGATGGATGCAATGAGCCTGAAGCTTAAGAATATTATAAAATATGCCATTGATAATGAGGCTTGGTATCATTATGTCGTTGGATCAATTGTTACCTTAGTTGCGATCTTCATCATATTTGTTGTGATGAGGGTAAGTTTTCTCTAATGTTTTGCTTTACAAATGGATACTTAGCTTATTTTCCTTCTAAATGGAATAATTACCTAAGTTATATAAAAATATGAGCTATACTTAGCTTATTCAGTTCATTTATGACATACTTAGCATACTTAGGTCAAAAATGGCATGATAATCTTTGTTACGTCCTAAATGATATAGACTTGGCTTATTTTCCTCGAAAATGACATAATAACCTTACTAAGCTCCAAAATGACATATTTACCTAGCTTATCTCTAAAATGACCTACACTTAGCATTTTTACCTAGCTTAGCTCTAAGAAGAGGAGAGGAGAAAAAGAAAGAGAAGAAAAAAATCTTCTTCTTCTTCTTCTTCTAACTATCTTCTTCTTCTTCTACTTCTTCTTCTAACTTTCATCTTTCCCAATTTGCAGATTTGCTTTACATGAGGAAGGCTTGGATTCATGGAGTGTACTATTATTCTGGTGCTTCCTTGTTGTTTTTTAAAACTTGTTTGGATATGTATGTCTATATGGATATGTTGTTGGAAACTTGTTTGTGGTTATGTATATATGGATATGTTGTACTTTGTTGAACTATGTTGTTGGATTTGATCAAATATGTTATTGGACATGCTGTTGGATATGTATGCATGTATATCTGTGTTTGAAACCATGTCTAATTAATTGGATTTAAATAAAAACAGGGGATGTGTAGCCTCTTTGCCGTCCGCTAGCCGACGGCAAAGAGGACATGTGGCAGTCACCTGTGCAAACTGGCAACACTGGCTGCCTATTTGGTCATTTTGTCGTCTGCAAGCGGACGGCAAACTGACCAAATAGGCCTGGCAAACAGGGCCATCTATGCCATCTGCTGGCCGACGGCATAGCTGGCCATGTGGCAGCATCCCAGTGCTGCCCTAGCTAAGCTCTTTGACGTCCGTCAGCGGACGGCAAAGAGCTTTCCTTGCCATTGACTGGTGGACGGCAAAGAATGCCGTTAACCCCCTAACGGCTCTCACCTCACACCGCTGCCGTCCGTCGTCGTTGCCGTCTGCTGGCCTCGGATGGCTGCCGGCACAATCCTTTGCCGTCCGTTTCTACGAAGCGGACGGCAAAGAAGGCCTTTGTTGGCACGTGTTCAGCCGGACGGTTTGCCGTCTGCTGGCTGATGGCAATGGGCTTAATTTGTCGTCCGTCGTCTGTGTCTTTGCCGTCCGCCATGGCGGACGGCAAAGAAGCTGATTCCAATAGTGAGAGAGACTTTGTTGCTAGGAAGCACAGTAAAGAAAGAGAACCATGGGTTCGGAAACCCATGCCTTTTCCTCCTAAGACATCCAAGAGAAATGATGATGAGGATTTTGAACGCTTTGCTGAAATGGTTAGACCTATCTTCTTATGTATGCGCTTAATTGATATGCTTAAAGTGAATCCTTATGCTAAATACATGAAGGATATTATTACAAATAAAAGAAAGATACTGGAAGCTAAAATTTCCACCATGCTTGCTAATTACACTTTTAAGGGTGCAATACCTAAGAAACTAGGAGATCCAGGAGTACCAACTATACCTTGCTCCATTAAAAGAAACTATGTTAAAACTGCTTTTATGTGATCTTGGAGCCGGTGTTAGTGTTATGCCTCTCTCTTTATATCGTAGACTTGAATTGAATAAGTTGACACCTACTGAAATATCTTTGCAAATGGCTGATAAATCAACCGCTATACCTGTCAGTATTTGTGAGGATGTGCCTATTGTGGTTGCAAATGTTACTATTTTAACGGACTTTGTTATTCTTGATATTCCTGAGGACGATAGTATGTCGATTATCCTTGGTAGACCCTTTTTGAATACTGCAGGGCCTGTTATTGATTGCAACAAAGGCAATGTCACTTTTCATGTTAATGGTAATGAGCATACGGTACACTTTCTGGGGAAACAACCTCAAGTTCATAGCATCAATTCTATTGGAAAAATTCCAACTATTATTATTGGAGGTTTTGAATTTCCTCTTCCTACTGTCAAGAAGAAATATGATATTCTTCTTATAGGGGATGTGCATATCCCCGTTGAGGTAACCTAGTGTTATTCGAAATTTCTCTGGCTCCATGTTATTCGGAATGAGTTTGTTAACAAGACTTGATCAACCTTGTTAGTGGATTCCTTTTGATGATCATGAGATGGATGAAGTTAGAAGGCACAACCTTCTGTACCCTCTTTTTACTTTCTGTTATTTAGATTAAATAAAGTAAAAATAGTATTTTCTATCTGTTTTCAGAATTATCCATGCAATAAAAAATATCCTGAAAATAAAGTTTATTTAGTAAGATTTTTTCTGGAATATTTGAGAATTTCTAGCACTGAGAACATAATAGGGGGAACTGGCACCTGGCCACGAGGGTCCAGGGCGCGCCCCCTGCCTTGTGGGCCAACGGTGGCCCCCCTCCACTTATTCCTGCACCCACACACTTCATCTTCCTCCCAAAAAAATCACCATCCAACTCAAGCACAAGTTCTAGCTCATTTTGCTGTGATTTTCGATCTCCTTGCTCAAAGCTCCATTCACAAAACTGCTTTGGGAGATTGTTCCTTGGTATGTGACTCCTCCAATGGTCCAATTAGTTTTCGGTCTAGTGCTTTATTCATTGCAAATTTTTGCTTCCTAGGTGACCATGTTCTTGAGCTTGCATGTCAAATTTATGAGGTCCCAAGTAATTCTAATGCATGATGTAGGCTCTAGGCACTTGTGGGAGTAGTTGCTATTAATTTTGTTGAGTTTGATTCACTTTTATTTTGAGTTACTAAAAATTTCAGAAATTTTCAGAAAATGATTAAGAGATTTTTGAGGGGCTCTTCTAGCCAAGGCTCCAAGGATAAACAATCTAAGGAGAAAGAAAAGGCCAAGTATAATATTCCTCGCATGGCGGAAGTACGACCGTGCGAATGGCCTTGTGATGATTTCTTGAGAGCAGCCGGGATTTATGATGACTTCTATTCTTTGGCTGATAATGCGGGCGTCGCTGACTTCCTCCATGACCGGATCGAACAGTATCTCTTACTCACCAATACTTTCGTGCAAAATTTCTACTATTATCCTAAGAATTCACCTCCTTCAGTAGCTTTTCATTTATATGATGTGGCTAGGGAGATGTCATTACGTGATTTTTGCGCGGTTTGCAGAATACCCTTCGAGGGCAGCTTAGAGGAACCACATCGTAAAGATGTGGATGGTTTTATTGATACTATTACTGTAGGGGACTCGAGGAAGGTTTCCGATGCAAGAATTACTAGCATACATTTTCCTGTTTTACGCTACTTTGCAATATTTGCTAGTCGATGCTTAATTGGTCATGGAAACTGTGGAAACCTTAGTGTTCCTGATATTATTATTGTTTTCCATGCTTTATTCCGTGATAACTATATTAGTATGGGTGCTATTATTGCTAAATGGTTTAAGCCTGAACCATACAAAGGGCCCCATCTTTGGAGGTATCTATGCTTCATGCCTTGCTAAACACTTCGAGATACCTATTAGGCATTTTGAGAAAGAGGAAAACTGATGCCTCCTACCTTTCTAGATTATAAGAGCATGGTAGCTCATGAGTTTATTGTTAGCAATGAGGATAAGATGGTTTTGTATAATCTGAGATTTAATAAGAAACACAATGAGATTATTATCTTGCTTGCGCCCTCTTTGTTTGATTTAACCGCAAGTCATTACCTCGTCTTGCCGGCGGCCATTTACGCGCACCGAGGCCAGACATCAGCTCCAGAGCCTGAGTCGGAACCACCACTTGACCCTTATCGTCCATCATCTTAGCAGTGGGATCCGGAGGAGATCGTCGGTCAGTGGTAGTACAATGACACTCCTGAGTACACCGGGGAGAGTAGCCGCGATCCATGGGCATAGACCAACTTAGGCCAAAAGCCTAAGCTTGGGGGAGTACGTATTTCTCACCGACATTACATCCATGTTCACACACTTATTCTACTTGTCGGTGCTCATACTTTTTCATTGTACTATCCATGCTAGTTTAATTTCTTTTTCTAGCTTTCTTCTTGTGTGTTTGATAAACCTTAAGAAAAAAATAGTTAGTTTATTTCCATGCTTGTAGTAATAATTAAAAGAAAACCCAAAAAGATTTCTCGTTCTTCTTTTACTTGTTGGGAGCTTTCCCGTGTAAATAGTTTATTTCTTTTCTTTCCTTTGGGGTCGAGAGGAGAAGACCATAATGAAAATGTTTAGTGGCTCTAATATGCATGATTGTTGATTTAACCAAGAGCCCATATTACCTTGTCTTCTCCCTTGAATTGAATGTCTGCATATTCCAACTTAGTCCAATGCACGTGCACTATTATTATTATACACACCGTTCGGTCGTGCAAGTGAAAGGCAATAATGACAATATATGATGGACTGATTGAGATGAGAGAAGCTGGTAGGAACTCAACCTCTCTTGTTTTTGTAAATATGATTAGTTCATCATTCCTGATACAGCCTATTATGAATAAACATGTTTGCAATGACAATTAGAGATTATAGTTGCTTATGCCATGCTTAACTAGCTACGAGCTTATAATGGTTTACCTTGCATGCCAACATGCTATTAAAATGGTTGTGATGTGGTATGATAGGGTGGTATCCTCATTTGAATGATTCGAGTGACTCGACTTGACACATGTTCATGCATGTAGTTGAAAGAAAATCAACATAGCCTTCACGATATTTATGTTCATGGTGGATTATATCCTACTCATGCTTGCACTCAGTGTTGATTAATTTTAATGCATGTTCATGGCTGTTGTCGCTCTCTCAGTTGGTCGCTTCCTAGTCTCTTGCTAGCCTTCACCTGTACTAAGTGGGAATACTGCTTGTGCATCCAAACTCCATAAACCCCAAAGTTGTTCCATATGAGTCCACCATACCTTCCTATATGTGGTATTTACCTGTCATTCCAAGTAAATTTGTATGTGCCAAACTCCAAACCTTCAAATGAAATTCTATTTTGTATGCTCGAGCAGCTCATGTATCAACTAGGGTTGTGTGTATCTTCCATGCTAGGTGGGTTATTCTCAAGAGGAGTGGACTCCGCTCCTCATTCACGAGAAAATGGCTGGTAACCGGGATGCCCAGTCCCATGATCAAAAGATCAAATCAAATCAAAATAAAAACAAAACTCCCCCAGGATTGTTGCTAGTTGGAGGCACCCGTTGTTTCGGGCAAGCCATGGATTGATGCTTGTTGGTGGTGGGGGAGTATAAACTTTACCACTCTGTTTGGGAACCGCCTATAATGTGTGTAGCATGGAAGATATCGAGATCTCATAGTTGTTATGTTGACAGTGAAAGTATACCGCTCAAAATGTTATTCATCTCTATTTCAAAATCGAGCTCTGGCACCTCTACAAATTCCTGCTTCCCTCTACGAAGGGCCTATCTATTTGCTTTTATGTTGAGTCGTCACCCTCTTATTAAAAAGCACCCGCTGGAGAGCACCGTTGTCATTTGCATGCATTACTATTAGTTTATATTTGGTATGACTATGACTGGATCTCTTTTACCATGAATTACAATGTTTAGTCAGTCCTTGATCTTTAAAGGTGCTCTGCATTTATGTTCTGCGGTCTCAGAAAGGGCTAGTGAGATACCATCTTGTTATATCATATTATGATTGTTTTGAGAAAGTGTTGTCATCCGAGATTTATTATTATTGCTCGCTAGTTGATTATGCCATTGATATGAGTAAACATGAGACCTAAGTGTTATTGTGAATATGGTTAGTTCATAATATTTGCTGAAAACTTGAATGTTGGCTTTGCATATTTACAACAACAAGAGCAAACAGAGTTTGTAAAAGTTTTTCTTTATCACTTTCAGTTTGTCAACTGAATTGCTTGAGGACAAGCAAAGGTTTAAGCTTGGGGGAGTTGATACGTCTCCGTCGTATCTACTTTTCCAAACACTTTTGCCCTTGTTTTGGACTCTAACTTGCATGATTTGAATGGAACTAACCCGGACTGACGCTGTTTTCAGCAGAACTGCCATGGTGTTATTTTTGTGTAGAAATAAAGGTTCTCGGAATGACCTGAAAATCCACGGAGCAACTTTTCAGATTTAATAAAAAATACTGGCGAAAGAAATAGCGTCAGGGGGCCCACACCCTGTCCACGAGGGTGGGAGCGCGCCCCCTCCCCCTGGGCGTGCCCCCCTGCCTTGTGGCCCCCCTAGACGTCCACCGACCTCAACTCCAACTCCATATATTTGCTTTCGCGGATAAAAAAATTAGAGAGAAAGTTTCATCGCGTTTTACGATACGGAGCTGCCGCCAAGACCTAATCTCTCTCGAGAGGGCTGATCTGGAGTCCGTTCGGGGCTCCGAAGAAGGGGATTTTTCGCTATCGTCATCATCAACCATCATCCATCACCAATTTCATGATGCCCACCGCCGTGCGTGAGTAATTCCATCTTAGGCTTGCTGCACGGTGATGGGTTGGATGAGATTTACCATGTAATCAAGTTAGTTTTGTTGGGGTTTGATCTCTAGTATCCACTATGTTCTGAGATTGATGTTGCTATGACTTTGCTATGCTTAATGCTTGTCACTAGGGCCCGAGTGACATGATTTCAGATCTGAACCTATTATGTTTTCGTGAATATATGTGAGTTCTTGATCCTATCTTGCAAGTCTATAGTCACCTATTATGTGTTATGATCCGACAACCCCGAAGTGACAATAATCAGGATACTTCTCAGTGATGACCGTAGTTTGAGGAGTTCATGTATTCACTATGTGTTAATGCTTTGGTCCGGTACTCTATTAAAAGGAGGCCTTAATATCTCTTAGTTTCCATTAGGACCCCGCTGCCACGGGAGGGTAGGACAAAAGATGCCATGCAAGTTCTTTTCCATAAGCATGTATGACTATATTCGGAAAACATGCCTACATTACATTGATGAACTGGAGCTAGTTCTGTGTCACCCTATGTTATAACTATTACATGAGGAATCGCATCCGACATAATTATCCATCATTGATCCAATGCCTACGAGATTTTCACATATTGTGCTTTGCTTATTTACTTTACCGTTGCCACTGTTACAATTACTACAAAACTGCTACCTTTACTTTTGCTACTGTTACCATTACTATCATACTACTTTGCTACTAAATACTTTGCTGCAGATACTAAGTTATCTAGGTGTGGTTGAATTGACAACTCAACTACTAATACTTGAGAATATTCTTTGGCTCCCCTTGTGTCGAATCAATAAATTTGGGTTGAATGCTCTACCCTCAAAAACTGTTGCGATCCCCTATACTTGTGGGTTACCAGAACCTCTTCTGAAATAGTGGATTCATCATTAAATAAAGTCATGACCTCTCCAAATCCACTTTCATAATTATCACAATAAGATTCAACACCCTCCAAAATAGTGGGATCGTTACTTCCTAAAGTTGACACTCTTCCAAACCCACTTTCATCAATATAATCATCATAAATAGGAGGCATGCTTTCATCATAATAAATTTTCTCATCAAAACATGGGGGACTAAAAATATCATATTCATCAAACATAGCATCCCCAAGCTTGTAGCTTTGCATATAATTAGCATCATGGATATTCAAAGAATTTATACTAACAACATTGCAATCATGCTCATCATTCAAATATTTAGTGCCGAAAATTTATTCAATTCTTCCTCTAACAATTGAGCACAATTTTCCTTTCCATCAATTTCACAAAAGACATTAAAAAGATGAAGCATATGAGGCAACTTTAATTCCATTTTTTTGTAATTTTATTTTATAAGCTAAACTAGTGATAAAACGAGAAACTAAAAGATTCGATTGCAAGATCTAAAGATATACCTTGAAGCACTAACATCCCCGGCAACGGTGCCAGAAAAGAGCTTGATGCCTACTACACAACCTTCTTCTTGTAGACTCGTGTTGGGCCTCCAAGCACAGAGTTTTGTAGGACCGTAGAAAATTTCCATCAAGTGGATGACCTAAGATTTATCAATCCGTGGGAGGCGTAGGCTAAAGATGGTCTCTCTCAAGCAACCCTGCAACCAAATAACAAAGAGTCTCTTGTGTCCCCAACACACCCAATACAATGGTAAATTGTATAGGTGCAGTAGTTCGGCAAAGAGATCGTGATACAAGTGCAATATGGATGGTAGATATAGGTTTTGTAATCTCAAAATATAAAAATGCAAGGTACCAACTAACAAAAGTGAGCAAAAACGGTATTGCAATGCTTGGAAACAAGGCCTAGGGTTCATACTCTCACTAGTGCAAGTTCTCTCAACAATGATAACATAAATAGATCATATGACAATCCCTCAACGTGTGACCAACGTCACTCCAAAGTTCCTATCGCAGAGAACATAGGATGAAATTGCTTGTAGGGTACGAAACCACCTCAAAGTCATTCTTTCCAATCAATCCATTGGGCTATTCCTATAAGTGTCACAAACAGCCATAGAGTTCGTAGTAAAATAACACCATATGACACACATCAATCAACCCTAATGTCACCTAGATACTCCAATGTAACCACAAGTATCTGTGGGTCAATTATACGATATGCATCAAACAACTTCAGATTCATAATATTCAATCCAACACAAAGAACCTCAAAGCGTGCCCCAAGATTCCTACCGAGAAACAAGGACGAAAACATGCATCAACCCCTATGCATAGATTACCCCAATCTCACCTCAGGAATTTGCGAGTTGAGTGCCAAAACATACATCAAGTGAATGAATAGAACACCCCATTATCACCACGGGTAACCCACGCAAGACATACATCAAGTGTTCTCAAATCCATAATAGTATTCAATCCGATAATAGTGAAACCTCAAAGGTAAAACTCAATTCATCACAAGAAGGTAGAGAGGGGAAACACCATATGATCCAACTATAGTAACAAGGCTCATGGTACATCAAGATCGTGCCAAATCAAGAACACGAGAGAGAGATCAAACACATAGCTACTGGTACATACCCTCAGCCCCAAGGGTGAACTACTCCCTCCTCATCATGGAGAGAACCGCCATGATGAAGATGGCCTCCGGTGATGGTTTCCCCCTCTGGCAGGGTGCCAGAACGGGCTCCCGATTGGTTTTTCGAGGCTACAGAGGCTGACGGCAGCGGAACTCCCGATCTAGGTTTCTTTCTAGGGGTTTCTAGATTCATATGAGTTTTTGCCGTCAGTTTCATGTCAGGGGGGTCCACGAGTCAGCGACAAGGCAGGGGGCACGCCCTAGGGGGGTGGGCGCGTCCTCCACCCTTGTCGTTTACTCGGGACTCTTCTGGACCAACTCTTGTGCTTCGGGGGCTTCTTCTGGTCCATAAAAATCACCATAAATTTTCAGCTCATTTGGACTCCGTTTGATATTCCTTTTCTGCAAAACTCAAAAACAAGGAAAAAAATAGAAACTGGTACTGGGCTCTAGGTTAATAGGTTAGTCCCAAAAATCATATAAAATAGCATATAAATGCATATAAAACATCCAAGATAGATACTATAATAGCATGGATCTATAAAAAATTACAGATATGTTGGAGACGTATCAACCACTTCCTCTGAAGAACTACTCATCTATCTTGGCCAGAGAAGACTCATAGATCAGAAAGCATACATAGCTATTTAATTATGCATCAAAAAACTTCAAGAGATACAATAGAAATCAATGAATAGTCTAATCTTAAATCCATAATTCACAGGATCCCAACAGACACACCATAAGAATTACATCAGATTGATCTCAAAATAGAACATGATATTGAAGATCCGAGAGAGAGAGAGAGAGAGAGAGAGAGAGAGAGAGAGAGATCTAGCTACTAATATGGACGCGAAGGTTGTAGGATCGAAAGCATGTCTAGAGGGGGGGGTGATTACACTACTTGACCAAATAAAAACCTAGCCTTTTCCCAATTTTAATTCTTGGCAGATTTTAGAAACTTAGCACAAGTCAAGCAATCACAATACAATTCAAGCAAGCATGCAAAGAGTATATGAGCAACAGAAAGTAAAGCATGCAACTTGCAAGAAAGTAAATGGGAGGAGTTTGGAGGGAGCAAACACAATGTTAACACGGAGATTTTTGGCGGGGTTCCGATAGGTGGTGCTATCGTACATCCACGTTGGTGGAGACTTCAACCCACGAAGGGTAACAACTGCACGAGTCCACGGGGGGCTCCCCCCACAAAGGGTCCACGAATAAGCAACCTTGTCTATCCCACCATGGCCATCGCCCATGAAGGACATGCCTCACTTGGGTAGATCTTCATGAAGTAGGGGATCTCCTTGCCCTTACAAGCTCCTTGGTTCAACTCCACAATCTTCACGGAGGCTCCCAAGTGACACCTAACCAATCTAGGAGACACCACTCTCCAAAAGGTAATAGATGGTGTGTTGATGATGAACTCCTTGCTCTTGTGCTTCAAATGATAGTCTCCCCAATACTCAACTATCTCACATAGATTTTGCTATGGTGGAAAGATGATTTGAGTGGAAAGCAACTTGGGGAAGGCTAGAGATCAAGATTCTTGTGGTTGGAATGGAATGTCTTGGTCTCAACACATGAGTAGGTGGTTCTTGTCGGCGTTCTGGATACAGGGGTACCCAGACTTGCCTGCCTGCGGCCCACTGCATGGCTCCATCGACGGCCTGGTACGACACAGCTGCAGCATCAACAACTCAAGACCCTCGCGAGGGGCCAAGCCTCGCGAGGCGGGCGACGCCAAGACCTCCAAGGGGATTGGCCTCCTCAGGCTGGCTCCCGAGGAGCGGAGACTTCTATGCAAGGTGCACCTCGCGAGGCTCAGCTGATGTGAGCCATGACGACCAAGGCCAGGCGGGCGCCAGCGGGCGTAGAGTACCGGTTTCCTTTTTGGTGCAAAGGAGGCAAGCAGCAGGCGTGGAGTCCTGAGGAATCGGCCAAAGGTTTCCATTTTGGTGCAACAAGACCAAGACCGCCAGGACGGCAGGATGGAGGTCATCGCTGAGCCCACCACAGCGTCACGACCAGAGGCTTTTGCAGGTGAAGTCCACTTTAGTCAGGATAGGGTGTACTTCTTGTCCCCCTTCAAATACGACTGTTGTGGGATCCCTTCCCACCAATATTTGGGAAGAGGACCAAGGCCACTATAAATAGGACTTAACCACAACCATAGAGGGGGATCAGATCCATTCTAGTCTGACCACTTCACCAGCTCTCTCGGGCTCAAGAACACCTCACCTCCTGAGGCTATTCATCCACTGTACTGGTTCATCCTCAGCCCCTCGAGGCAATCCACCAAAAGGCTGGAGTAGGGTATTACACCGCAAGGTGGCCCGAACCAGGATAAACTAATGTGTCTCTCTGTCCCTTTGAGCTCGACGCACTAGGCTTTGAGAATCGTGAGTAGGCAGGCTGGGTAGGTTGAGATCTCCGCACGCACCCCAGATTTCAAACCTATCAAGGGTTTGCGGAACCCGAAATCCAACATTTGGCACACCAGGTAGGGGTGCGTTGGAGATCCGCTGCTCTGTCCGCCACATTGATGTCTACTACACAACCTTCTTCTTGTAGACGTTGTTGGGCCTGCAAGTGCACAGGTTTGTAGGACAGTAGCAAATTTCCCTCAAGTGGGTGACCTAAGGTTTATCAATCTGTAGGAGGCGTAGGATGAAGATGGTCTCTCTCAAACAACCCTGCAACCAAATAACAAAGAGTCTCTTGTGTCCCCAACACACCCAATACAATGGTAAATTGTATAGGTGCACTAGTTCGGCGAAGAGATGGTGATACAAGTGCAAAATAGATAGTAGATATAGGTTTTTGTAATCTGAAATAATAAAAACAGCAAGGTAACTAATGGTAAAAGTGAGCGTAAACGGTATTGCAATGATAGGAAACAAGGCCTAGGGTTCATACTTTCACTAGTGCAAGTTCTCTCAACAATAATAACATAGATAGATCATATAACAAGCCCTCAACATGCAACAAAGAGTCACTCCAAAGCCACTAATAGCGGAGAACAAACGTAGAGATTATGGTAGGGTACGAAACCACCTCAAAGTTATTCTTTCGGATTGATCTATTCAAGAGTTCATACTAGAATAACACCTTAAGACACAAATCAACCAAAACCCTAATGTCACCTAGATACTCCATTGTCACCTCAAGTATCTGTGGGCATGATTATACGATATGCATCACACAATCTCAGATTCATCCAACCAACACAAAGTACTTCGAAGAGTGCCCCAAAGTTTCTACCAAAGAATCAAGAAAACATGTGCCAACCCCTATGCATAGGTTCATGGGCGGAACCCGCAAGTTGGTCACCAATACATACATCAAGTGGCACGTGATATCCCATTGTCACCACAGATAAACACGGCAAGACATACATCAAGTGTTCTCAGATAAAGACTCGGTCCGACAAGATAACTTCAAAGGGGAAACTCAATTCATCGCAAGAGAGTAGAGGGGGAGAAACATCATAAGATTCAACTATAATAGCAAAGCTCGGGATACATCAAGATCGTGCCATAGAGGGAACACGAGAGAGAACACGAGAGGGAGAGATCAAACACATAGCTACTGGTACTTACCCTCAGCCCCGAGGGTGAACTACTCCCTCCTCGTCATGGAGAGCGCCGGGATGATGAAGATGGCCACCGATGATGGGATCCCCCTCCGGCAGGGATCCGGAACAAGCGCCCGAGAGATTTTTGGTGGCTATAGAGGCTTGCAGCGGCGCAACTGCCGATCTATCTTGATATTCGATGTTTTTAGGGTACGTAGGCTTACATAGGCGAAAGAAGTCAGTCAGGAGGTGCTCGAGGGGCCCACGAGATAGGGGGGTGCGCCCAGTAGGGGGGTGCGCCCCCTATCTCCTGGCCTCCTCGAGGATCTTCTGTCATGAACTCCAAGTCTCTAGGATCATAATCTTCCCAAAAATAACGTTGCCGAAGGTTTCATTCCGTTTGGACTCCGTTTGATATTCCTTTTCTTCGAAATACTGAAACAGGCAATAAAACAGCAATATGGGTTTGGCCTCCGGTTAATAGGTTAGTCCCAAAAGTAATATAAAAGTGTATAATAAAGCCCGTAATCATGCAAAACAGATAATAAAATAGCATGAATGCTTCATAAATTATAGATGCGTTGGAGACGTATCAGCATCCCCAAGCTTAATTCCTACTCGTCCTCGAGTAGGTAAATGATAAAAGAAAGAATTTATGAAGTGTGAATGCTAGAGGTGCACAAGTTTGAGCAATGATAATTTCAATCACCTTTTCTAGCATGATTATATCTCATAACAGTAGTTCATCTCATAAAACTTTTCATGATCAACTAACAAGCTATTCACATGTTAAAGTATAGACCATAAACTTTATCATTTTCTACTGTAACAATGAAGGAAATATGCCCTAGAGACAATAATAAAGTTATTATTTATTTCCTTATATCATGATAAATGTTTATTATTCATGCTAGAATTGTATTAACCGGAAACGTAATACATGTGTGAATACATAGACAAACATAGTGTCACTAGTATGCCTCTACTTGACTAGCTCGTGAATCAAAGATGGTTAAGTTTCATAGCCATGGACAAAAGAGTTGTCATTTGATTAACGGGATCACATCATTAGGAGAATGATGTGATTGACTTGACCCATTCCGTTAGCCTTAGCACTTGATCGTTTAGTATGTTGCTATTGCTTTCTTCATGACTTATACAAGTTCCTATAACTATGAGATTATGCAACTCCCGTTTACCGGAGGAACACTTTGTGTGCTACCAAATTTCACAACGTAACTGGGTGATTATAAAGGAGCTCTACAGGTGTCTCCAAAGGTACATGTTGAGTTGGCATATTTCGAGATTAGGTTTTGTCACTCCGATTGTCGGAGAGGTATCTCTGAGCCCTCTTGGTAATGCACATCACTATAAGCCTTGCAAGCAATGTAGCTAATGAGTTAGTTATGGAATGATGCATTACGTAAGGAGTAAAGAGACTTGCCGGTAACGAGATTGAACTAGGTATTGGATACCGACGATCAAATCTCGAGCAAGTAACATACCGATGACAAAGGGAACAACATATGTTGTTATGCGGTTTGACCGATAAAAGATCTTCATAGAATATGTAGGAGCCAATATGAGCATCCATGTTCCGCTATTGGTTATTGACCGGAAACTGTTCTAGGTCATGTCTACATTGTTCTCGAACCCGTAGGGTCCGCACGCTTAAGGTTTCAATGACAGTTATATTATGAGTTTATGAGTTTTGATGTACCGAAGGAGTTCGGAGTCCCGGATGAGATCGGGGACATGACGAGGAGTCTTGAAATGGTCGAGACGTAAAGATCGAGATATTGGACGACTATATTCAGAGTTCGGAAAGGTTCTGAGTGATTCGGGTATTTTTCGGAGTATCGGAGAGTTACGGGAATTCGCCGCGGAGTATATGGGCCTTATTGGGCCATACGGGAATAGAGGAGAGAGGCCAAAAGGAAGGAGGCGTGTGCCCCCCCCCCTCTGGTCCGAATTGGACAAGGGGCGCAGCCCCCTTTTCCTTCTTCCTCTCCCCCTCTTTCCCCTTCTCCTACTCCAACAAGGAAGGAGGGAGTCCTACTCCCGGTGGGAGTAGGACTCCCCTTGGCGCGCCCCCTCCTAGGCCGACCGCCCCCTCCCCCCTTGCTCCTTTATATACGGGGGCAGGGGGCACCTCATAACACATAAGTTGATCTTCGTGATCGTTCCTTAGCCGTGTGCGGTGCCCCCCTCCACCATATTCCACCTCAGTCATATTATTGCGGTGCTTAGGCGAAGCCCTGCATCGATAGAACATCATCATCGTCACCACGCTGTCATGCTGACGGAACTCTTCCCCGACACCATGCTGGATCGGAGTCTGGGGATCGTCATCGAGCTGAACATGTGCTGAACTCAGAGGTGCCGTACGTTCGGTACTTGGATCGGTCGGATCATGAAGACGTACGACTACATCAACCGCGTTGTTATAACGCTTACGCTTTCGGTCTACGAGGGTACATGGACAATACTCTCCCCTCTCGTTGCTATGCATCACCATGATCTTGCGTGTGCGTAGGAAACTTTTTGAAATTACTACGTTCCCCAATAGTGGCATCCGAGCCTAGGTTTTATGTGTTGATGTTATATGCACGAGTAGAACACAAGTGAGTTGTGGGCGATACAAGTCATACTGCTTACCAGCGGGTCATACTTTGGTTCTACCGACATTACGTGTACGCTTATGCGAGACTGGTTCTACCGACGTGCTTTGCACACAGGTGGCTGGCGGGTGTCAGTTTTTTCAACTTTAGTTGAACCGAGTGTGGCTACGCCCGGTCCTTGCGAAGGTTAAAACAGCACTAACTTGACGAACTATCGTTGTGGTTTTGATGCGTAGGTAAGAACGGTTCTTGCTCAGCCCGTAGCAGCCACGTAAAACTTGCAACAACAAAGTAGAGGACGTCTAACTTGTTTTTGCAGGGCATGTTGTGATGTGATATGGTCAAGATGTGATGCTATATTTTATTGTATGATATGATCATGTTTTGTAACCGAAGTTATCGGCAACTGTCAGGAGCTATATGGTTGTCGCTTTATTGTATGAAATGCAAATGCCCTGTAATTGCTTTACTTTATCACTAAGCGGTAGCGATAGTTGTAGAAGCAATAGATGGCGTAACGACAACGATGCTATGATGGAGATCAAGGTATCGCGCCGGTGACGATGGTGATCACAACGGTGCTTCGGAGATGGAGATCACAAGCACAAGATGATGATGGCCATATCATATCACTTATATTGATTGCATGTGATGTTTATCTTTTATGCATCTTATCTTGCTTTGATTGACGGTAGCATTTTAAGATGATCTCTCACTAATTATCAAGAAGTGTTCTCCCTGAGTATGCACCGTTGCGAAAGTTCTTTGTGCTGAGACACCACGTGATGATCGGGTGTGATAGGCTCTACATTCAAATACAACGGGTGCAAAACAGTTGCACATGCGGAATACTCAGGTTAAACTTGACGAGCCTAGCATATACAGATATGGCCTCGGAACACGGAGACCGAAAGGTCGAACATGAATCATATAGTAGATATGATCAACATAGTGATGTTCACCATTGAAACTACTCCATCTCACGTGATGATCAGACATGGTTTAGTTGATTTGGATCACGTGATCACTTAGATGACTAGAGAGATGTCTGTCTAAGTGGGAGTTCTTAAGTAATATGATTAATTGAACTTGAATTTATCATGAACTTAGTCCTGGTAGTATTTTGCAAATTATGTTGTAGATCAATAGCTCGCGTTGTTGCTTCCCTATGTTTTTTGCTTCCCTATGTTTTTATATGTGTTCCTAGAGAAAACTAAGTTGAAAATGTTAGTAGCAATGATGCGGACTTGGTCCGTGATCTGAGGTTTATCCTCATTGCTGCACAGAAGAATTATGTCCTTGATGCACTGCTAGGTGACAGACCTATTGCAGGAGCAGATGCAGACGTTATGAACGTTTGGCTAGCTCAATATGATGACTACTTGATATTTTTGTGCACCATGCTTTATGGCTTAGAACCGGGACTACAAAAACATTTTTGAAACATCATGGAACATATAAGATGTTTCAAGAGATGAAATTGGTATTTCAGACTCATGCTCGTGTCAAGAGGTACGAGACCTCTGACAAATACTTCGCCTAAAAGATAGAAAAGAATTGCTCAACTAGTGAGCAAATACTTAGATTGTCTAAGTACTACAATCACTTGAATCAAGTGGGAGTTAATCTTCCAGATAAGATAGTGATTGGCAGAGTTCTCTAGTCACCATCACCAAGTTACTGGAACTTCGTGATGAACTATAATGCAAGGGATGACGAAAACGATTCCCGAGCTCTTTGTGATGCTGAAATCGACGAAGGTAGAAATCAAGAAAAGAGCATCAAGTGTTGATGATTGACAAGACCACTAGTTTCAAGAAAAGGGCAAAGGAAAAGAAAGGGAACTTCAAGTAGAATGGCAAGCAAGTTGTCACTCCCGCGAAGAAGCCCAAAGCTGGACCAAAGCCTGAAACTGAGTGATTATACTGCAAAGGAAATGGTCACTAGAAGCGGAAATGCCCTGAATATTTGGTGGATAAGAAGGATGGCAAAGTGAACAAGGGTATATTTGATATACATGTTATTGATATGTACTTTACTAGTGTTTATAGTAGCCCCTGAGTATTTGATACTTGTTCAATTGCTAAATATTAGTAACTCGAAACAGGAGTTACAGAATAAACAGAGACTAGTTGAGAGTGAAGTGACGATGTGTGTTGGAAGTAGTTCCAAGATTGATATGATCATCATCACACTCTCCCTACACTTTCGAGATTAGTGTAGAACCTAAATAAATGTTATTTGGCGTTTGCGTTGAGCATGAATATGATTTGATCATGTTTATTGCAATACAATTATTCATTTAAAGTCAGAGAATAATTGTTGTTCTGTTTACATGAATAAAGCCTTCAATGGTCATACACCCAATGAAAATAGTTTGTTGGATCTCGATCATAGTGATACACATATTCATAATACTGATGCCAAAAGATGCAAAATTGATAATGATAGTGCAACTTATTTGTGGCACTGCCATTTGGGTCATATCGGTGTAAAGCGCATGAAGAAACTCCATAAAGATGGATTTTTGAAATCACTTGGTTATGAATCATTTGATGCTTGCGAACCGTGCCTTTTGGGCAAGATGACTAAAAGTCCGTTCTCCGGAACAATGGAACGAGCTACTGACTTATTGGAAATAATACATACCGATGTATGTGGTCCAATGAGTGTTGATGCTCATGGCGAGTATCATTATTTTCAGACCTTCACAGATGATTTGAGCAGATATGAGTATATCTACTTAATGAAGCACAAGTCTGAAACATTTGAAAAGTTCAAAGGATTTCAGAGTGAAGTGGAGAATCATCGTAACAAGAAAATAAAGTTTCTACGATTTGATCGTGGAGAAGAATATTTGAGTTACGAGTTTGGCCTTCATATAAAACAATGTGGAATAGTTTCACAGCTCACGCCACATGGAACACCACAACTTTATGGTGTGTGCGAACGTCGTAACCGCACTTTATTGGATATTGTGCGATCTATGATGTCTCTTATTGGTTTACCACTATCGTTTTTGTGGTTATGCATTAGAGACAGTTGCATTCACTTTAAAAAAAGGCACCATCAAAATCTGTTGAGACGACGCCTTATGAACTGTGGTTTGGCAAGAAACCAAAGTTGTTGTTTCTTAAAAATTTGGGGCTGTGATGCTTATGTGAAAAAGTTTCAACCTGATAATCTCAAACCCAAATCAGAGAAGTGCGTCTTCATAGAATACCCAAAGGAAAATGTTGGGTACACCTTCTCTCACAGATCCGTAGGCATGTCATTCATTGCTAAGAATGGATCCTTTCTAGAGAAGGAGTTTCTCTCGAAAGAAGTGAGTAGGAGGAAAGTAGAACTTGATAAGGTAATTGTACCTGCTCCCTTATTGGAAAGTAGTTCATCACAGAAATCAGTTCCTGTGATTCCTACACCAATTAGTGAGGAAGTTAATGATGATGATCATGAAACTTCAGATCAAGTTACTACAAAACGTCGTAGGTCTTACAGAGTAAGATCCGCACCAGAGTGGTACGGTAATCCTGTTCTGGAAGTCATGTTACTAGACCATGATGAACCTACGAACTATGAGGAAGCGATGATGAGCCCAGATTCCGCGAAATGGCTTGAGGCCATAAAATCTGAGATGGGATCCATGTATGAGAACAAAGTATGGACTTTGATTGACTTGCTCGATGATCAGCAAGCCATGTTAAATAAATGGACCTTCAAGAGGAAGACGAACATTGATAGTAGTGTTACTATCTACTAAGCTCGACTTGTTGCGAAAGGTTTTCGACAAGTTCAAGGTGTTGAATACGATGAGATTTTCTCACTCTTATCAATGCTTAAGTCTGTCCGAATCATGTTAGCAATTGCCACATTTTATGAAATCTGGCAAAAGGATGTCAAAACTGCATTCCTTAATGGATTTATTAAAGAAGAGTTGTATATGATGCAACCAGAAGGTTTTGTCAATCCTAAAGGTGCTAACAAAGTGTGCAAGCTCCAGCGATCCATTTACGGATTGGTGCAAGCCTCTCGGAGTTGGAATATACGCTTTGATAGGTTATATAAGCCTCAGTCATAGGTTATATAAAGTATGCTATGCTGTGAACCAGAACTATTGTATACCTTGCTCTGAGTTTGGCAAAGGAATACAATTTTGATCTAATAGTAGATCACTGAACAGTGGTCAAGAATATCCTTAGTGAGGACAAAGGAGATGTTTCTCGATTATGGAGGTGATAAAAGAGTTCGTCGTAAAAGTTACATCGGGGCAAACTTTTTGGCGGATCCAGATGACTCTAAGTCTCAATCTGGATACATATTAAAAGTGGGAGCAATTAGCTAGAGTAGCTCCGTGCAGAGTATTAAATACATAGAATATTTGCAAAATACATACGGCTCTGTATCTAACAGACCCGTTGACTAAACTTCTCTCACGAGCAAAACATGATCATACCTTAGTACTCTTTGGGTGTTAATCACATAGTGATGTGAACTAGATTTTTGACTCTAGTAAACCCTTTGGGTGTCGATCACATGACGATGTGAACTATGGGTGTTAATCACATACAGATGTGAATATTGATGTTGAATCACCTGATGATGTGAACTAGATTATTGACTCTAGTGCAAGTGGGAGACTGAAGGAAATATGCCCTAGAGGCAATAATAAAGTTATTATTTATTTCCTTATATCATGATAAATGTTTATTATTCATGCTAGAATTGTATTAACCGGAAACGTAATATATGTGTGAATACATAGACAAACATAGTGTCACTAGTATGCCTCTACTTGACTAGCTCGTGAATCAAAGATGGTTAAGTTTCCTGGCCATGGACAAAAGAGTTGTCATTTGATTAACGGGATCACATCATTAGGAGAATGATGTGATTGACTTGACCCATTCTGTTAGCCTTAGCACTTGATCGTTTAGTATGTTGCTATTGCTTTCTTCATGACTTATACAAGTTCCTATAACTATGAGATTATGCAACTCCCGTTTACCGGAGGAACACTTTGTGTGCTACCAAACATCACAACGTAACTGGGTGATTATAAAGGAGCTCTACAGGTGTCTCCAAAGGTACATGTTGAGTTGGCGTATTTCGAGATTAGGTTTTGTCACTCCGATTGTCGGAGAGGTATCTCTAAGCCCTCTCGGTAATGCACATCACTATAAGCCTTGCAAGCAATGTAGCTAATGAGTTAGTTACGGAATGATGCATTACGTAACGAGTAAAGAGAATTGCCAGTAACGAGATTGAACTAGGTATTGGATACCGACGATCGAATCTCGAGCAAGTAACATACCGATGACAAAGGGAACAACGTATGTTGTTATGCGGTTTGACCGATAAAAGATCTTCGTACAATATGTAGGAGCCAATATGAGCATCCAGGTTCAGCTATTGGTTATTGACCGGAAAATGTTCTAGGTCATGTCTACATTGTTCTTGAACCCGTAGGGTCCGCACGCTTAAGGTTTCGATGACAGTTATATTATGAGTTTATGAGTTTTGATGTACCGAAGGAGTTCGGAGTCCCGGATGAGATCGGGGACATGACGAGGAGTCTCGAAATGGTCGAGACGTAAAGATCGATATATTGGACGACTATATTCGGAGTTCGGAAAGGTTCCGAGTGATTCGGGTATTTTTCGGAGTACCGGAGAGTTACGGGAATTCGCCGCGGAGTATATGGGCCTTATTGGGCCATACCGGAATAGAGGAGAGAGGCTAAAAGGAAGGAGGCCTGCGCCCCTCCTCTTGTTCGAATTGGACAAGGGGCGCAGCCCCCTTTTCCTTCTTCCTCTCCCCCTCTTTCCCCTTCTCCTACTCCAACAAGGAAGGAGGGAGTCTTACTCCCCTTGGTGCGCCCCCTCCTAGGCCGGCCGCCCCCTCCCCCCTTGCTCCTTTATATACGGGGGCAGGGGGCACCTCATAACACATAAGTTGATCTTCGTGATCATTCCTTAGCCGTGTGCGGTGCCCCCCTCCACCATATTCCACCTCGGTCATATCGTGGCGGTGCTTAGGCTAAGCCCTGCGTCGGTAGAACATCATCATCGTCACCACGCTGTCGTGCTGACGGAACTCTTCCCCAACACCCTGCTGGATCGGAGTCCGGGGATCGTCATCAAGCTGAATGTGTGCTGAACTCGGAGGTGCCGTACGTTCGGTACTTGGATTGGTCGGATCGTGAAGACGTACGACTACATCAACCGCGTTGTTATAACGCTTACGCTTTCGGTCTACAAGGGTACGTGGACAATACTCTCCCCTCTCGTTGTTATGCATCACCATCATCTTGCGTGTGCATAGGAAATTTTTTGAAATTATTACGTTCCCCAACAAACAAATCACTAAAATAATTATTCAACATTGCATACTAAATATCTCCGCATATTTAATACTCCTATCCTCAAATAGAATCATTAAACATGCAAACATATGCAAACAATGCAAACATAACAGCAATCTGCCAAAACAGTACAGTCTGTAAAGAATGCAAGAGTATCAATACTTCCCTGACTCCAAAAAATATTAGAGAAAAATACCACTGTAATAAATTTATCAGAGCTTAATATGCAAAAAGGTTCAACGTTATACCATTCTCTGACTTTTCTAGGAAATTTTTGCAACAGCGGTAAACTTTCTGTTTTCAAACAGCAACATGTATACTAGCAAAATAAGCATGGCAAAGGCTATCCTTGACATTTTTATTGAACCTAAAGATGCAAAACATTATTCTAACTAACATCAAGCAAATACTAACAAAAGAAAATGACATTCCAAGAAAAACACATATCATGTGGTGAATAAAAAAATAGCTCCAAGTAAAGTTACCGATGAACGAAGACGAAAGAGGAGATGCCTTCCGGGGCATCCCCAAGCTTAGGCTCTTGGTTGTCCTTAAATATTACCTTGGGGTGCCTTGGGCATCCCCAAGCTTAGGCTCTTGCCACTCCTTATTCCATAGTCCATCGAATCTTTACCCAAAACTTGAAACTTCAACCACACAAAACTCAAAACAAAACTCGTAAGCTCCGTTAGTATAAGAAAATAAAACCCCCACTTAGGTACTGTAATGAACTCATTCTAAATTCATATTGGTGTAATATCTACTGTATTCTAACTTCTCTATGGTTCATACCCTCCGATACTACTCATAGATTCACAAAATAAGCAAACAACACAATGAAAACAGAATCTGTCAAAAACAGAAAAGTCTGTAGTAATCTGTATCAAAAGTGTACTTCTGGAACTCACAAAATTCTGAAATAACTTGCTGGACCTGAGGAATTTGTATATTAATCACCTGCAAAAAGAATCAACCTAAAAGCACTCTCCAGTAAAAAATGGCAGCTATTCTCGTGAGCGCTAAAATTTCTGTTTTTTACAGCAAGATCATAAAGACTTCACCCAAGTCTTCCCAAAGGTTCTACTTGGCACTTTATTGAAACGGAAGCTATAAAACATGATTACTACAGTAGCATAATCATGTGGACACACAAAAACAGTAAGGGTAAATATTGGGTTGTCTCCCAACAAGCGCTTTTCTTTAATGCCTTTCTAGCTAGGCATGATGATGGCAATGATGCTCACATAAAAGATAAGAATTGAAATATAATGGAAGCATCATGAAGAATATGACTAGCACATTTAAGCCTAACCCACTTCCTATGCCTAGGGATTTTGTGAGCAAACAACTTATGGGAACAATAATCAACTAGCAAAGGAAGGTAAAACAAGCATAGCTTCAAAACTTTAAGCACATAGAGAGGAAACCTGATATTATTGCAATTCCTACAAGCATAAGTTCCTCCCTCATAATAATTTTCAGTAGCATCATTAATGAATTCAACAATATAACCAACACCTAAAGCATTCTTTTCATGATCTACTTGCATAGAAAATTTACTATTCTCCACATAAGCAAAATTCTTCTCATTCGGAATAGTGGGAGTATCATAAGAGACTTGAACACTAAAAATTGTTTCCACATTAAAAGAGTAATGTTCAGAAAAAAGGGTAATCATAATCATGACAAGTTTTATAAATATAATCATCACTACTTCTTATAGCATAAGTTTCATCACAATAATCATCATAAGTAGCAACTTCGTTCTCATCATAATCGATTGAAACCTCTCCCAAGATAGTGGAATCATCACTAAATAAAGTTGACACTCTTCCAAATCCACTTTCATAAATATTGTAAGATTCAACATCCTCCAAAATAGTGGGATCACTACTTCCTAAAGTTGACACTCTTCCAAACCCACTTTCAACAATATAATCATCATAAATAGGAGGCATGCTTTCATCATAATAAATATTCTCATCAAAACTTGGGGGACAAAAAATATCATCTTCATCAAACATAGCTTCCCCAAGCTTGTGGCTTTGCATATCATTAGCATCATGGATATTCAAGGAATTCATACTAACAACATTGCAATCATGCTCATCATACAAAGATATAGTACCAAACATTCTATAGATTTCTTCTTCTAGCACTTGAGCACAATTTTCCTTTTCATCATACTCACGGAAGATATTAAAAAGACGAAGCGTATGAGACAAACTCAATTCCATTTTTTTTGTAATTTTCTTTTACAAACTAAACTAGTGATAAAACAAGAAACAAAAAGATTCGATTGCAAGATCTAAAGATATACCTTCAAGCACTCACCTCCCCGACAACGGCGCCAGAAAAGAGCTTGATGTCTACTACACAACCTTCTTCTTGTAGATGTTGTTGGGCCTGCAAGTGCACAGGTTTGTAGGACAGTAGCAAATTTCCCTCAAGTGGATGACCTAAGGTTTATCAATCCGTAGGAGGCGTAGGATGAAGATGGTCTCTCTAAAACAACCCTACAACCAAATAACAAAGAGTATCTTGTGTCCCCAACACACCCAATACAATGGTAAATTGTATAGGTGCACTAGTTCGGCGAAGAGATGGTGATACAAGTGCAAAATAGATAGTAGATATAGGTTTTTGTAATCTGAAATAATAAAAACAGCAAGGTAACTAATGGTAAAAGTGAGCGTAAACGGTATTTCAATGAGAGGAAACAAGGCCTAGGGTTCATACTTTCACTAGTGCAAGTTCTCTCAACAATAATAACATAGATAGATGATATAACAAGCCCTCAACATGCAACAAAGAGTCACTCCAAATCCACTAATAGCGGAGAACAAACGTAGAGATTATGGTAGGATACGAAACCACGTCAAAGTTATTCTTTCGGATCGATCTATTCAAGAGTTCGTACTAGAATAACATCTTAAGACACAAATCAACCAAAACCCTAATGTCACCTAGATACTCCATTGTCACCTCAAGTATCCGTGGGCATGATTATACGATATGCATCACACAATCTTAGATTCATCCAACCAACACAAAGTACTTCAAAGAGTGCCCCAAAGTTTCTACTAGAGAATCAAGAAAACGTGTGCCAACCCCTATGCATAGGTTCATGGGCGGAACCCGCAAGTTGGTCACCAAAACATACATCAAGTGGCATGTGATATCCCATTGTCACCACAGATAAACACGGCAAGACATACATCAAGTGTTCTCAAATAAAGACTCAATCCGACAAGATAACTTCAAAGGGGAAACTCAATTCATCACAAGAGAGTAGAGGGGGAGAAACATCATAAGATCCAACTATAATAGCAAAGCTCGGGATACATCAAGATCATTCCATAGAGGGAACACGAGAGAGAACACGAGAGAGAGAGAGAGAGATCAAACACATAGCTATTGGTACATACCCTCAGCCCCAAGGGTGAACTACTCCCTCCTCGTCATGGAGAGCGCCAGGATGATGAAGATGGCCACCGGTGATGGGATCCCCCTCCGGCAGGGTGCCAGAACGGGCTCCCGAGAGGTTTTTGGTGGCTACAGAGGCTTGCGGCGGCGGAACTCCCGATCTATCTTGATATTCGATGTTTTTAGGGTACGTAGGCTTTTATAGGTGAAAGAAGTCGGTCGGGAGGTGCTCGAGGGGCCCACGAGATAGGGGGGCACGCCCAGTAGGGGGGGCGCCCCCTATCTCCTGGCCTCCTCGAGGATCTTCTGACGTGAACTCCAAGTCTCTAGGATCACAATCTTCCCAAAAATAACGTTGCCGAAGGTTTCATTCCGTTTGGACTCCGTTTGATATTCCTTTTCTTCGAAATACTGAAATAGGCAATAAAACAACAATATGGGCTGGGCCTCCGGTTAATAGGTTAGTCCCAAAAGTAATATAAAAGTGTATAATAAAGCCCGTAATCATGCAAAACAGATAATAAAATAGCATGAATGCTTCATAAATTATAGATGCGTTGGAGACGTATCACACATCCCGTCACCGGCTTCAATGGCAGGCATTCCTTCATCAACTCGGCCGCCGCACGCCTTCGAGGGAGCTGAGGGCCTCCGCGCTTTCACCCCTGCCTTGTGGCGGGTGGAGTGGCCACACAAGTTTAGGCCAGAAATGCCACCACGCTATTACAGTGTGGCGGACCCGGCCGGCTTCTTCCAGGCATACAAGGAGGCAGTTTGGGCGGCCGGCGGAGACGACAAGGTGAAAGCCAACTGGCTCACCATGGCCCTCGTAGGCGCGCCACACGCCTGGTTGCTCAACCTGCCGGAGTCCTCTGTGGCCTCTTGGGAGGAGCTGTGTGGCCTCTTCATCGCACACTTCGCGGTGCCGGTGCCCCCCGTCGCCGCAGCTCTCCTAGGTGGCTCGCAAGGACCACCCTCTGACAGCCACATCAAGCAGTTCTACCGCCAAGTAAGCGCCGCCCATGTGAGCTCGGGGGCTCCTCCGGGCTGGGCAGCGCCTAAGGCCGACCTCACCTTTGGCCCAGAAGACCATCCAGCGACTACGGCTGGAGCGGGCGCGCTCCCGATGCTCTGCACCCCCACCATCTGCAACATGGCGGTCACCAAGACTCATCGACGGTGGAGCCAGCCTCAACGTGCTCTCCGCAGAGGCATTCGGCCTGCTGCACATGCCCCCCGGCCGGCTCCGCCCCACCAAGCCCTTTTCCGGGGTCGGCGATGGCTCCACCAGCCCCCTGGGGCAGATCCACCTCCCCGTCACCTTTGGCACCTGCGACAACTACTGCACCAAGCTCATCGACTTCGACATCGCCTGGATCGACCTGCCATACAATGCCATCCTTGGGTACCCAGCCCTGGCCAAGTTCATGGCGGCAACTCATCGAGCCTACAACCTCATGAAGATGCCAGGTAGCAGTGGTGTCCTCATGGTGGCAGGGGACACGAAGGATGCACTGCAGGCCCTTAAGCTCGCCTTCAGGTCCACGGCGTCCGGGCTGACAAGCAAGAAAGGAGGCCCTGAGGCTCCAGGGGCAGCACTAGCCAAGAAAAAGCAGTTGTTTTCCCAAGACTGAGCCGAGACGAAGCAGGTGCCAGTTGATGAGGATGGGGTGTCAGGTGCCACCTTCACCATAGGAGCTGGCCTCCCCCAGGACCAAGGGAAAGCATTAGTTAGCTTCTTGCGTGCCAACAAGGATTTGTTCGCATGGGAGCCCAAGTACTTGGTCGGGGTTCCAAGGGGAATAATCGATCATCACCTGAAGTTATGCCAAAATGTGCGCCCAGTGAAGCAGAAGGCCCGTCGATAGTCCATCGAGAAGCAGGCGTTCATTGTCCAAGAAACCCGCAAGCTGCAGGATGCTGGAGTCATCCGGGAGGTGCGGTACCCGAAATGGCTGGCAAACCCAGTCGTCGTCCCTAAGAAAGGAGGGAAGGAGCGCATGTGTGTTAACTTCACCAACCTCAACCAGGCTTGCCCTCAGGATCCCTTCCACTTCCGCGCATCGACTAGATCGTCGATCCACTGCTGAGTGCGACCAGTTGTGCTTTTTGGACGCATTCTCAGGCTACCACCAGATGAAGATGGCCGTGCAAGATGTGAAGAAGACGGCGTTCCTGACCCCCTGCGGGGTGTACTGCTACACCTGCATGCCTTTCGGGTTGCGCAATGTTGGGGCTACCTTCCAGCGGCTGATGCACATCACCCTGGGCCGACAACTCGGGAGAAATGCTGAGGCCTATGTTGATGACATAGTGGTGAAGTCTTGGGAGGCAAAAACCCTGATTGAGAATCTGGAGGAAACGTTTGCCAGCTTGCACATGGTGGACTTGCGGCTCAATCCCGAGAAGTGTGTGTTTGGGGTTCCCTCTGGCAAGCTGCTAGGTTTCCTATTGTCGCGCAGAGGAATCGAGGCCAATCTGGAGAAGGTCAAGGCAATAGAAGACATGAGCCCCCCGCAGACGCTCAAGGAGATGCAGAAGCTGGCGGGCTGCGTGACCTCACTAGGGCGCTTCATCTCCAAGCTGGGGGAATGCACCCTCCCATTTTTCAAGCCGATGAAAAGGAAGGGGCCATTCGAGTGGACCCCTGAGGCTGATGCGGCCTTTAAAGACCTTAAGAGATACCTGACCAGCCCGTTAGTGATGGTGGCACCGCGCCCTCTCGAGCCACTGGTGCTCTATTTGGCAGCCACCCCTCACTCCGCCAGCGCCGCTCTGGTGGTGCTAAGAGAGGAGCGCACAACCAAGGACCCTCAATAGGGCGCTCGACCACCAAGCAAAGCGCAACAACCTCAGGACGGTGCTCCTGAGGCCTCGGCTGACTCTACGACCATCATTCCTCCCGAGGCTGAAACTGACCCCTCGGCAGGGGGGGGCTCCTGAAGCTGATGTTCGCGAGGCCGCACTTGGCGCGGCAGGAGATGAGACCCCCGAAGGCTCGCATCCTCAAGAAACACAATACCTCACCAACACCTCTTTCCTCGTCGAGCACTCGGTCTACTTCGTCGGCATAGTACTACGGGAGGCACGAGCGCGCTACCCCATGCCTCAAAAGCTCTTGCTTGCACTACTCATCGCCTCCCGAAAGTTGCGTCACTACTTCCAAGGCCACCCCATCAAGGTCATTTCAGCCCACCCACTGGAGAGGGTGCTCCAGAGCCCTAATGCCGCCGGGCGGGTTGCAGAGTGGAACATCGAGCTCCAGGCGTTCCATCTCGAGTTCAGCACCACCAGGGTCATCAAGAGCACGACCCTCACACATTTCATGGTAGAATGGACTGACGTCCCTGACTGCGGGATATGCGAGGACCGCTCCCTCCTTCCTGGAGACGAGGCGCCAGATGGCTGGATCATGTACTTCGAAGGTGCATTCACACGACAAGGCGCCGGGGCTGGGGTCGTCCTCATCTCACCCGCCAAGGACAAACTCTACTACGTTGTACAACTCTGTTTTCAGCAGGGCAAAAAGGTCTCCAACAACATCGTGGAGTATGAAGGCTTGCTCGCCGGCCTCAGGGCCACGATAGCGTTGGGGGTAAAGCATCTCACCACCAAGGGCGATTCCTAGCTCCTCATCAACTTCTCCAACAAAGAGTACACACCCAAGGACGAGCACATGAAGGCATACCTGGAAGAGGTATGCAAAATGTAGAAGCGATTCCTGGGCTTGGAACTGCAACATGTGCCACGAGGAACAAACAAGGAGGTGGACGACATTGCCAAGAGGGCATCTCGGAGGCTACCTCATGAGCCGGGGGTGTTCGAGGAACGGCTCTTCAAGCCATCGGCGACTCCCCCCGCCGCAGTTGCAGCACCACCTCAGGAGGACCTACCCCAAGCACCAGCAACCGGCGCCCCAGCATGCGGCCCTCCCTCAGGGGCCCGCCTGCTCCTCGCGCTCGAGCCTCAGGAGGGATGCTAGAACGAGGAGTTCAAGACGTACCTACTTCAGGGGGGCCTGCCGAAGAAAGAGGAGGATGGCGAGCGCGTGGCTCTTCAGGCCACCGCGTACTGCATCCGTGACGATGAGTTGTACCGCAAGAGGCCTAATGACGTTTCTTTACGATTCATCTCTAGGGAGCAAGGGCTTGAGCTGCTGGCAGACATACATGGCGGCGACTGTGGACACCACTCGTCATCACGCACCCTCGTGGGCAAGGCGTTCCGTAGCGGGTTCTATTGGCCCACTGTGCTCAATGATGCCACTGAGCTGGTGCACTCCTGCGAAGCATGCCAGTTCCACGCCAAGCAAATCCACTAGCCTGCGCAAGGCCTCCAGACTATCCCGCTCACATGGCCATTCGCGGTCTGGGGGATAGACATCTTGGGGCCATTTCCCCGAGCGCCAGGGGGCTACTGCTACCTCTACGTCACCATCGACAAGTTCACCAAGTGGGCAGAGGTAGAAGTCGTCCGTACCATCCCAACTGGATCAGCCATCAAGTTCATCAAGGGCCTCATGAGCCGGTTCGGGGTCCCAAACCGCATCATCACCGACAATGGCTCGTAGTTCACTAGCAACCTTTTCAAAACATATTGTGCTAACCTTGGAACATAGATATGCTACGCCTCAGTGGCACACCCCAGGAGCAACGGCCAGGCTGAGTGCACCAACGCCGAGGTCTTGAGGGGCCTCAAGGCAAGGACCTTCAAGAAGAAGCTCGAGGCCTCTAGCAGGGGCTGGATCGACGAGCTCCAGTCTGTGCTGTGGTCCATCCGCACCACCGCGACCAAGCCAACGGGAGAGACGCCATTCTTCCTCGTCTACGGAGCTGAAGTAGTTCTCCCACACAAGGTCAGGAATCGCTTCACGCGGGTCCTGGCGTTCGACGAGGCGCGTCAGGACGCCAAGCGGGGGATGGATCTCGTGCTGGGGGAGGAATGCCGCCGTCAAGCCTCACTCCGGGCAGCAAGGTACCAGCAGGCGCTGCGGCGGTACCACTGACACAACATCCGCTATAGGATGTTGGAGGTGGGGGACCTCGTCCTGAGGCAGGTGCTCTCCACGGAGGGGCTACACAAGTTGTCTCCCATGTGGGAGGGCCCATTTAGGATTGCCCGTGTCTCCAGGCCTGGCACCGCGTTCTTGGAGACATAGGACGGGGTCCCCATCCATAACGCCTGGAACATCCAGCACCTCCGAAAGTTCTGCCCATGAAGCAAGGCTCCGGCCTGTGAAGGTCTCCGCTCGTGACACTCTCGCATAATAATGAGTGCGGCTGTACACGCCCCGGAGTCTCCTGGGAGTCGCCCTGGGGCCTCACGGGGGCTCCCTCCCACGTCCTAGTGGAAGCACTTAGCTCCGTGCTGGTGAGAAGACTAGACTAGGTGCCGGACGCGGCTGTTCATTTGCTTTCCAAAGTTGCTTGCAATCTTTTAGTAGTCTTTAATGGAGTTGGTGCTTTCATGCTTTGGTTCACCAAGTTGGGTTTTTCTCCTCTTATTTCGTTCGTTCTCAGCCTGGGCCAGGAAGGTGTGGCAGTTGCCCGTCGCTCTTCCTCACGCGCCTCGCACATGGGGGCTAAGCATGTGTGTGCGCAGGGGCCCGCCCTCGCGCGAGCACACCTCGCCAAACCCTGTTTCCCCAGTGCTTCGGTTTTATCCTTGCGAGGAGCCCTCGATCAAACTCATGGGCACCAGCACCCCCTCATGTCCGTGCCCCTCAGGCAGCGCAACGCGGTGCACTAAGCCACGGCTAACCTATGACAAGAGGCTTGCAAAAAGAGGAACGAGGTGCTAGACATGCTTTCTTTTTCTCTAAAAATAGCTCTGCAGCGGATCTACAACACTCCAGAGGCCTTAAGCGCCTCCCGAGTCACCAGGAATGGGGGCTTCGTGAGACGCCAAGGGCCTCACCTTCGTGAGGTGGGAAGTCACCGCAAACACAACAAGCTAAGTTATTCTACCCTTGCCTATACAGAGTACAGACATCATGGAACAACATTAAGATAATAAGCATTGCATAAAAGGGCATAACTGCCATAGTTCATTACACACCCCAGCGGGGCACCCTACTTTTTTTTGAATTGCAGAAGAAAGGAAAGGTTAAACAGAAGTGGCCCAAGGGCGTGCGAATCCAGCGCCAGCGCCACATCCTCAAGCAGCACCTCAAGGTGCCCCTGGCGCTCCACCAGTTCACCTGCAAGTGACCCGAGGCTATGGTGGGTCTTGAGTCCAAGTTCGGAGGCCCCGAGCTCAGGTCGGGCTTCTATCCAGCTTCACTGGGGCGTGGCGGTGAGACGAACCACCGCCACCATTGATCCGAGCTCGACAGCGTGGAGGCTGGCCATAGCCACCGCTGCTCGAGCTCTCATCCGAGGAAGAGCAGCCGCTATGGGAGGAGGAGCAGACGTTGCCAAGGCCAAGTTCACCCTCGTTGTCGACGCAGCCGACGTCAAGGCCGAGCTCGTCGTCGATGTCGTCTTCTAGGCAGCATCCCACGCGGTGGCCGTCCTCTCTGAACACCCTCACGAAGAGGGTCGCCAGGCCGTTGTACTTGAAATGGAGGGTGCACCTCTAGCTCAGGCCTCGTGCGCAGGAGAACGTCTGCCAGCCGCAGGTCAGGACCATGCTGCCCGAGGCGGTGACCTCAATCCCCACCCGCAAGGCCCTGCTGCAGCAGCCGTCAGCCTGCAGCCAGAGGCCAGGTGGGTGAACTGACATGAACCATGACAACCAAGGCCAGGTGGGTGCTAGCGGGTGCAGAGTACCAGTTTCCTCTTTGGTGCAAAGGAGGCAAGCATCGGGCGCGGAGTCCCGAGGAATCAGCCAAAGGTTTCCATTCTGATGCAACAAGACCAAGACCGCCAGGACGGCAGGACGGAGGTCATCGCCGAGCCCACCACAGTGTCATGACCAGAGGCTTTTGCAGGCAAAGACCACTTTAGTCAAGATAGGGTGTACTTGTTGTCCCCCTTCAAATCCTGCCGTTGTGGGATCCCTTCCCACCAATATTTGGGAAGAGGACCAAGGCCACTATAAATAGGACTTAGCCACCACCATAGAGGGAGATCGGATGCATTCTAGTCCGACCACTTCACTAGCTCTCTCGAGCTCAAGAACACCTCACCTCCTGTGGTTGTTCATCCACTGTACTGGTTCATCCTCAGCCCCTCGAGGCAATCCACCAAAAGGCTGGAGTAGGGTATTACACCACAAGGTGGCCCGAACCAGGATAAACTGATGTGTCTCTCTATCCCTTTGAGCTCGACGCGCTAGGCTTTGAGAATTGCGAGTAGGTAGGCTGGGTAGGTTGAGATCTCCTCACGCACCCAAGAGTTCGAACCTGTCAAGGGTTTGCGGAACCCGAAATCCGACAGTTCTCTCTTAGAAAATGAATGGTGGAAGTGTAGGTACGTTCTGATGGCTTTCTCCATGAATGAAGAATGTGTGGAGGGGTATATATAGGCTCCACACAAAATCTAACCGTTACACACAGATTCTCAAACTTGGTGTGACCGAATGGTAAAACTCGGTCAGACCCATTCAGGTCAAAATATGAATGTTAGGCTTTTCGATGGGACCGATACGATCAACTCGGTGGGACCGATGTGCTAGGGTTAGGACATAACGTAATCTCGGTGTGACTGGTCACATGAACTCGGTGGGACTGATATCAGTAATATGCACATAGAGAGTTGGTCAGGCAAACTAGGTGGGACCGATTCGCTCATTTCGATGGGATCGAAACATTACAAAAAGGAAACAGGGAATTTGCATTGCAAACTCGGTGGGACCGATTCGCTCATTTCGGTGGGACCGAAATGTTACGAAAAGGAAACAACGAGTTTGCAAATCCCATCTTGGTGAGACCGAGATCCCTATCGGTGAAACCGAAGTGACTAAGGTTTGTGGCAGTGGCTATGTCAAATGAACTCGGTGGCGCCGGATATATCAAATCGGTGGGGCCGAGTTTAACGTTTAGGTTTAGGACATATGTGGAAATGAGAAAGTGGTTGAGGGTTTTGGAGCATATCACTAAGCATTTTGATCAAGCAAGCCATTAAGAAACACCTCATCCCCTTTTAATAGTATTGGCTTTCCTATGGACTCAATGTGATCTCGAATCACTTAAATAAAAAATGTAGAGTCTTGAGCTTGTTGCCAATATGTGTCCTTAGCATTTTGAGGGGTACACATCTCTAGTCCATGCCACGCCAATCATTGAACTTTCTGAAATGATCATCTTGAAAGAGCATTACTTCAATGAGCTATATGTTGTTAAGAATTACCAAAACTAACCAGGGATTAGTTGCACTTTCAATCCCCCCCTTTTTGGTAATTGATGACAACATATAGATCAAAGCTTCGATAAATGATGACAAGAATGAAATACATCATCGCTTTGAGAAGTATGTGATAAGCAAGAGCTCCCCCTAAATTTGTGCATTATTTAAAATTTGCTTTTGAATGCAAATGCACAACCAATTAGGATCATGGGTTACTCTTCCATGTCACATACATCTTGGTGGAGCGCTCAAAATGATAAAAATAGGAACAAACACTCATCACCAAGGCAAAGTGAATGATCATACATAAAGGATAGATAATGTCATCATCCAAGCACAAGCATTAAGCATGATATGATCAAACACATGACCATACAAAGTATCTCACACACACAAACATAAAGTATCTCAACCAAGCAAGCAAAGCAAATAAGTAAAAAAAGGAAGCAAAGCTCTCTCTCTCTCTCTCCGAAGCCTATGATCTATACACTTTCTCCCCCTTTGGCAACAAGTTACCAAGAAGCTTGAAAATGCATAGTGCTATGCGACTCTCCAGGCTTGATCTTCGGGAGGTGGTGTTCAGAGGACTCCAAGGATGAAAGCATCAATAGAAGTTGATGGAGCTGGTGGAGTTACCACTGGAGGGGCAACTGGAGCTGTGGTTGCAAGTGCTGATGTTGTAGCTCTAATGTCTGGCACTGGCACTGCTGCAGACCTCTATGCCCTAGGCACTCTCTGAAACACTTCTTTAGTTGCTTTACCCTTCCTCTCTTCTATTTCTTCCTGGAGCTGCTCAACTGCTGTTTGAATTTCAGTCACCTTCAAGTCAAGATCATAGAATTTTGTTTCAATGATCCTCTCCAAGCTCTCCTGGTTTTGAGTCAGGGTGGCCAATCCTTTCTCAGTTGTCAAGGTTGCTTGAATAAGATATCCAAGTTGGTCTTGCTTTGACTTGAGGAACACTTGTGAAGCTTCTTCAGCACTTGGCATCTTTGCTGCCTTCTCAACTTTAGCTTTCAGTCTCTTCTCTTGATCCTGTAGAGATGTTTGATCTTTAGTAGCAGACAACAGTGTTGTCCTCAAAATCAGGCTTCAAGGGAAGATGCTCTTTGTCCAACAAGTATACTCCTTTGGGCATCTTGGATTTAATCAACATCCATATGTGTGGAGCATACCCACATGACCTCTTCTGGTCAGCAGCTGTTCTGTTGATTGTCTCTACAATCAAACTCATAACTTTGAATCTCTGGGGCAAATCAAAGAGCTGGAGCAAGTTGATGGAATGACCTCCGATCATCTTGTGATCTCTAGATTTGGGCAACAAGGTGTGCCTCAATAGTGTTCATTGTGGCCAAACCAGACATCAAGTAGTACACTGAGCCTAGCTTGTGAGTCTCCAAGGCTTTGTCAGGTATCTCCTTGTACATATTGGCCATGGAGTTGTGATCCTTCTTCTTCTCAGCATAGACATCAATGTCTTTCTCAGCTTCTTTGGGGGCTTTTATGAGCTTGGCCCACTCATCCATAGTAGACTGGTACCTTATACCTTCAGTCATCCAGACTATCTTTCCATCAGGATAAAAATGAGCTATTGAGTAAAATTGCATAATGAGCTCATCTCCACTTGGTCAACTTTTGACCCACAAACTTGTCAACACCATTGAGCTTGAAGCTCTCATGTACTCCTGGAAAATGATCTTCATTTTCATCAATATATTCCCAATCAACCCACTTCATATTAGAGACTATGGGTTTCTTGTCAAGTAACACTGTCACATAGAAATCTTGCTGTTCTTTGGTGTGAAATCTATAGTCCACAACAGTCCTTCTCCTCACATCATATGGATTAGCTTGTCTCCACAGTCTGAGAACTGCATCTTTCCTTTCTTTCATGTTCTCTGCCACAGGATGATTATCATCATGGTCTGGAAATTTTAGCTTGAGTTTTTCTGAGCACTTGGACTTCTTCATCTTCTTCTTCAACCTCAGGTACTCGGGCCTTGTTCTTCTCTGCAGCGGGAATGTTCCTGGTGCTTCTCTTGGGTGCAGTCTTGGAGGCTTGAGCTGGAGCTTTGGGGGCTGTCTTGGGCTTTGAAGGAGCAACCCCAGACTTGATGGCATCCCCCATCAGCTTTTATGACTTGGGAGGAGGTGCAACATCTTCTTATTCCTCCTCACTTGCAGAATCTCTCCTCGTAGATGGATTTCCAAGCACTCTTGCAACTGTTTTCCTGACCCTTTCTTTTCTCTTCTTGCCATCTCCATCTTCTCTGGCTTCTAGAGTGAATTTCATTTTCTCTTGTGTTGATGCCATGGCCTTTGACATAGGCACTCTCTTGGCAGGTGCTTTCTTGTGCTGACCTGGCTTGGTGGAAGCAACAGCAACATACTCTTTCTTGAGCACCTTCTTCTTTGAAGTTACTTCCTCAACTTCAAAGTCTTCATCCTCTGAATCTGAGGTTTTCTTCTTTCTCTGCCTAGTTTGTGCCTTAGGCAGATTGCTTGGTGTGCTCCTGCTACCCTCATCAAAGCTGCCAGAGGGACTAGTGCCCTCACTGAAGTTCATCTGCTCCTCTGACTTGTTCTGACTGTCACTCTAATCAGACATACTACACTGCAAACTGAGAGCTGACCCTATGAATAGTTGTGGATGAGATAGAGTAGATGAGCATCACAAAGTGCAGAATTTAGAACGAGTCAAAAACTTAGTTTTAGTTTTCCGCAGAAAGCATTTCAGAGCTACCAATTTGTAAATCTCGGTGACACCGAAGCAACTTTGGAGTCTAAACTTGTGGAATCGGTCAGACCAAGACACGGTTCGATGACTCCGAGTTTGCTAGGCTTTCACAAAGTCCTGAACTCGGTCACACCAATTTGCAATTTTTTATTAAACCGAAAAGCGCATGTGCAATGGCATAAACCAAATCAGTGAGACTGATTTCTACAATTCGGTCGGTCCGAGATGAGTTTGGCGGAAACCTAACCCTAAATTTTCAAATCAAAACTAATCTAATGGAGTTTTTCTCTGGATAGATTGATCTCATACTTGGAAATAAACATGGAATTGTCTTTGTGCTGAGAATCGGAGTTAAAAGAATGCACAGAGTGTCGAACTCATACCCTAACTTGACGATGAGCTTCCTACAGCGGCAATGGAGGTGAAGATTTCTGTTGAAGGCGGCGGAGACCAGCGGCGGGAGGTCGCTGGCGAAGAGAGGACGATCCGAAGACCCGAGACGACAGAGTAGGACACGCGCAAATGAAGAGGTTTTGGAGGAATTTCCAAAATTTGACCCATCGGTATATATATCCTGACACTGTCGGTGTGACCGAGTGGAACAACTCGGTGGCACCGAGATGCAGAATCGCAAGCGGTTACTGTAACTCGGTGTGACTGAAAAGTTCTAATCGGTTGTATCGAGATTGAAAACTAGATCAACTCAATGAACTCGGTGTGACCTAAATGAATGAATCGGTCAGACCAAAATGCACAGAGAGGTTTTGGAAGTTTAAGTCTATAACGAATCAGGGACTCCGAGTGCTCCTCACCCAGAGGGTTCAAATTTGACTTGTTCAAACTTTGTGATGTAGCATGAATAGAGTTTGAGACGAGAAAAGCATAGATAGCTAAAGGAAGTAGGCATTCTTGTCCATCCATTTGGCAAAAGAAGAAAATCGAAGAAATCAAAGCAACAAATGGATGTCCTCGGATGAGAAAAGTATGCATTCAACATGCTCACACAATATAATGGCAAATGAAATATGTGGCAAAGCATGCACAATCACTCTAGCATCTATCAAGCAATTGGCGATGACTAGGTCATCTATATATGAGTATATTGACTTAGGAGTCAAATGAGAACATTTGATCATAGGTCATACTCATCATTTAAGCACAAGTAGGGCTACCACTTTTACATAAAGCGTTGTTGTGTTCACACCATTAGAGTTGCTTTAGCTCAATTCTTAGAGTAAAGCTCCCCCTAGATGTGATATCCCCCCTAAGAGGGATGAACTAACCTTGGGTTTTGTCGATGATGACTTCATGTAGATGTTGAAGATGTGGATGCTCATTGTTGATGTAGATCATTTGGAGCAATCCACTGGACTGAGTTGCACTTTCCATACCTACATGGGTTAGTCCCACAAGGAATAATACAATGATATCCATAGACATAGAGTGAAGCACACACATGATGATATCCACGAAAGCATTAGGTTACCTTGTCCCTTGTCTTACCATCAAGAGGGTTTGTGACTCCTTGAGCTAGTGCAAGATATGGAAGTTGTTTGTACTTGTCCTTGCCAAAATGAATATGAGTGAAGTATGTTGGCGGAGTCACCCTCAAGAACTCTTCTAGTTCTTCTTCTTCGGAATCCACATCATCTTGATGGAGGTTTGTGACTCCTTGAGCTAGTGCAAGATATGGAAGTTGTTTGCACTTGTCCTTGCCGAAATGAATATGAGTGAAGTATGTTGGCGAAGTCACCCTTGAGAACTCTTCTAGTTCTTCTTCTTCGGGATCCACATCATCTTGATGGGAATCCTTGGGGTTGTAGATGTACTTGATGAAGTAGAACTTGATGTAGTCTTGGGAACCCACTTGACCAAGGCCTTTGGAGCATCTTCAAATGCATCAATCTCCTCTTGGAGCTTGTCCTTGCCTTTTAACTTGTGGTCTTATGGTGGAAGATCATCTTGAGCTTGTGTCCCCTTGAAGGAAGTAGGATCATACTTCTCTTGTTGAGGAACAAACATCATCTTGGGGTACTGATCTTCTTCCCACTCAACTCCATTGGCATTGAACTTTCGTTCAAAACCAACACCTTGATTCTTCCGGTGCCTTCCTTGCTTGCGCACAATTTCCTCAAATTGCTTACTCCCGACAAGGCTCTTGTAAACACCTTTCTCTATAATTCCCTTCAATAAGCTATTTTCTTGCTCAAGTGTAACTTGGCTAAGAGAATCATTAGTGGAATCAAGAGAACTACTAGAAGCAACAATATTGGATTTAACATGATTATTGTTACTACTAGAAGAAGAATCTTTCTTGCCCTTGTTGCTAGATTTTACTTGTGGCATGTAAGCAAGAGTAAACGCTTGGCAATGTAAGAAGAACTTTTCTTCCGAAGATCGTCATTGATGGCTTTTAAGAACCCATGTTCTTGCTCAAGATTGAGCTTCTCGAAGCGTACCTTCTCATGAGTTTTTAAAAGTTCTCGATGATCTTCTAAAGTAGTTTCATGAGCTAACTTAAGAGTGTTTAGTTCTTTAGTTAGACGCTCAATCTCCTTCTTATCATTGTCATTCGTTTCATCTTGATTAGCATGATTAATAGCATTTTCATCATAGTGTTCATCACTAGAGTTGTTAACAAGTAAATCATCATCACCTAGCAAGTCATCTTCATCACTATTGAAATCAACATACTCGGGATGTGCTACCTTAGGGCCTTTAGCCATGAAGCATCTTCCAAATCCTTCATTTGGTGAATCAAATATGTCATAGGAGTTGGTTGACACAAGTGCTAGACTGGCAGCACCTTCATCTCGAGTATATTCGGAGTTAGAGTGATAACTTCTCTCGGAGTGGTGGTCGGAGTCGGAGCTGGATACCCATTCACCAACATGAGCTTGATATCTTCATTTTGTGTAGTTCCTTCATGACTTGTCCTTCCTTTCCGAATCCTTTCTTCTTTGAGAGGTTCTTCGTTCATAGCAATCATCTCTACTCCTTCTCTCCCTTGGAGGTGATTCTTCTCTTTTGCTTCTCCTTTTAGGTGAGTCTTCTCTTCTTTTGTAGGGAGTCATACACTCATTGCAGCAATTTCGCTCACGACTAGAAGATCTTTTGTCATTGTAGGATCTTGACTTGGAACTTCTTTCCTTGCTTCTACTCTTATAGAATTTGTTGAAGTTCTTCACCATTAAGCTCAATTCTTCATTGAAGGCTTGTTTCTCATTTGATGATGTAGGAGAATCACATGAGGCTTTGTAAGCACCACTAGACTTGTTGTGAAGCTCTTCTTTATCCTTGAGTGACATCTCATGAGCAACAATTCTTCCAATGACTTCGGTTGGCTTAAGATCTTTGTAGTTTGGCATCATTTGGATCAAAGTGCACATAATATCATATTTTCCATCCAAGGCTCTCAATATCTTCTTGATGATGAATTTGTCGGTCATCTCTTCACTTCCTAAGCCGGCAATCTCATTTGTGATGAGAGCAAGACTAGAGTACATTTCAGCGACACCTTCACCATCCTTCATTTTGAACTTGTCAAGTTGACTTTGAAGCAGATCCAACTTGGATTCCTTGACGGAGTCGGTACCTTCGTGCATATCAATCAAAGTATCCCCAATTTCCTTTGCATTCTCAAGACGACTGATTTTGTTGAATTCTTCGGGGCACAATCCGTTGAAGAGGATGTCACAAGCTTGAGCATTGTATTGCAACATCTTCAATTATTCCATGGTAGCTTCACGATTCGGTTCTCTCCCATCAAAGAATTCACCTTGCAAACCAATACACACAATAGCCCAAACGGCGGGGTTATGTCCAAGAATATGCATTTTCATCTTATGTTTCCAACTAGCAAAATTGGTACCATCAAAGTAAGGACCTCTATGGTGGTAATTTCCCTCGCTAGACGCCATACTCTCCTAGGTTGTGAAACCAAGGCTATGATCACCAAAGCTTTGGAAATCAAGGCAAATGGAGACCAAAGCTCCAATACCACTTTTAGGATCGAAAGTATGTTTAGAGGGGGGGGGGGGGGGATTAGACTACTTGACCAAATAAAAACCTAGCCTTTTCCCAATTTTAATTCTTGGCAGATTTTAGCAACTTAGCACAAGTCAAGCAACCACAATACAATTCAAGCAAGCATGCAAAGAGTATATGAGCAGCTGAAAGTAAAGCATGCAACTTGCAAGAAAGTAAATGAGAGGAGTTAGGAGGGAGCAAACGCAATGTTGACACGGAGATTTTTGGCGTGGTTCTGGTAGGTGGTGCTATCGTACATCCACGTTGATGGAGACTTCAACCCACGAAGGGTAATGGCTGCGCGAGGCTACAGAGGGCTCCACCGACGAAGGATCCACGAAGAAGCAACCTTGTCTATCCCACCATGGCCATCGCTCATGAAGGACTTGCCCCACTTGGGTAGATCTTCACGAAGTAGGCGATCTCCTTGCCCTTACAAACTCCTTGGTTCAACTCCACAATCTTGACGGAGGCTCCCAAGTGACAACTAACCAATCTAGGAGACACCACTCTCCAAAAGGTAATAGACGGTGTGTTGATGATGAACTCCTTGCTCTTGTGCTTTAAATGATAGTCTCCTCAACACTCAACTCTCTCTCACAGATTTGGCTATGGTGGAAAGATGATTTGAGTGGAAAGCAACTTAAGGAAGGCTAGAGATCAAGATTCTTGTGGTTGGGATGGAATGTCTTGGTCTCAACACATGAGTACGTGGTTCTTGTCGGTGTTCTGGATACGGGAGTACCCAGACTTGCCTGCCTGCAGCCCACTGCGTGGCTCCATCGACGGCCTGGTACGGCCCAGCTGCAACATCAACAACTCAAGACCCTCACGAGGGGCCAAGCCTCGCGAGGCGAGCGATGCCAAGACCTCCAACGGGATCGGCCTCCTCAGGCTGGCTCCCGAGGAGCGGAGACTTCTATGCAAGGTCATATGAAAGTTTTTTTTTGCATATTCGACGTTTAAAAAGAAAAGGAGAAATAACATGACCATGAGGATGGAATACATTGGGAGCCTACATCAAAGTATCTTATTTTGTCTTTTGCACAAAAAGACACTATGAGTCCATTTTTCTCATGGTAATTTTACACATTACACAAAAGTCATTTCTATGTGAAATTCTGCAGATTTTACACTCATGGCATCAAAATTTTACATTATATGAGAACACCTAAAGATTCACTATACAAACATAAGGCTAGGGTTCAAGTTAAATTGTTTTCGAAACTTTGTAATATATATGGATAATTTCATAGTCTATGATACCAATTGGACCAACCATCATAGTTCATGGTTTTAAGTTGACCTTATCAGTCTATAACCATCCATGGAAGTAGCTATAGTTCATGGTTTTAAGTTTTAAACATAGAAAGAAAAATGATATCCTTGGTGTTTTTCTTTACGAAAAAGACCATACCCTAGAACAAAATATAACTAAATCCACGCCTTTATTGTTCGACGTTGTTGATTTTTCTATTCTATTTCTTTCAACACTCCCTATTCTTACTTGTCAAATATATGATTTTGGTGGTTTTTATTTGTGCTTTAAAAAAATCATAGTTGAATATGCCAGCTAGGCTAACATGTGTAGAAAGCACTGCCACACAATTGAAAAAAAACCTTTACAATGGTGTAAAGGGGTAAATCAAAACGGTTTGAGGGGTAGAGAGTAAGATTATCCTTAAAATAGGATGATAATCTAGGGTTTAAAATAAATATTTTCTTGCTATATATTTAGTGACTGTCTTTTATTACATAAATTCGTACTCAAAATGACACTCCATCAGTTTTGGCGTGTGGTAGAAGGCGCACTCACGTGGGGTGCCTTGCTCACATATGGGACATTTTTGTAATCGGTAAAAGAAAGAATCGATCTGCCGTTGGTAGGTGATCCAAGGGCTATGAAAGAAATCTTACTCTTGAAACACATCCCCATCTCGCCTTTAAAAACAAACCACACTCTAAACGATGACATGTTCCCTTTAGTCCTCATCCTTCCTTCTTGAGATCTATTCTTCGACGACCTCCTTCCCCAGTGACCCCGCGACCAGTGCATTGTAGATCGACGTCTCCTCGCTCCTCTCTTCGGGCATCGACGGATCTGCACGCCGACGACATCTTGTTGTCGGTTTGCCCGTCCGACAACATCCCTAGCCTGGTGAATTCCTTGTACTATATGTACTCCTTTTGCTATAGATCTTCTAATTTATATCACGCACTCGTGAATTTGAGTAGTCGCATATTTTTGCCAAACCGATCTTAAGCAAACACCCTATATATTCATTGGTTGTCTTTTACAGATGTATATGCACTCAAATTGGCACTCCCTCAACTTTGCCTTGTGGTTAGATGGCGCGCTTACTTGAGCGCGCGTTGCGTGTTTTCACACATGTAACATTTCGTTAGTTCAAAAAGGAGAGCATCAATCTGTTCGTTGGCAGGTGATCCAAGGCTAGGAAGAAAATCTTCAGTCTTGACACACCTCCCCATCTGGTCATTTAAAAAATGAACCACCCTCTTTAAGCTATGGCAATGTTCCTGTTCACTTTATGCCTCTTTTTTGAAACCCCCATTCTTCGATGACCTTCTTTCCCGGTAACCCCATCTCCTCTTGGGCATCAACAGATCTGCAATGACGATGTGCATTTCGTTATCGAGGCGACTAGGCGTCAACGCCCCTAGCCTGCAGAATTCCTCATGCACTATCTCCTATAGATCTACTGCTTTATGACACATCATCGTGAATTTGAGTAGTCACAGATTCCGCCAAACCGATTTTGGCGTATATTTATTGCCTGCCTTTTATTACATATACACACACTTGAAACCGTACTTTTTCAGTTTTGGCGTGTGGTTAGAAGGCGTGCCTAGGTGGGGCGCCTTGCGTGTTTTCACATATGGGTCATTTCGTTAATTGGAGAAAAGAGAGCCTCGATCTGCCCGTTTATAGGTGATCCAAGGGTCGGGAATGAAATTTTCAGGTTCTCGAAACACCTGATATGCTCCCTCTCTCGCCATTTCAAAAAACGAACTGCCCCCCTCTCCGAGCGACTCACCGTGGCATGTTCCTCCCCGTCCTCACCCTCTCCCTCCCGAGGCCACTCTTCTCCGGCGACCTCCTTCCCCTGTAGCTCCGCGGCCAGCGCATCCCCCTTATCTACCGATCGACGTCTCCTCCGCCCTCCTGTCGGGCTACGGCAGATCTGCGCAGCGGCGGCGGCGGCCGTCTTCGTCGGCGGCGCGCCCGGCCGGCGGCTTCCCTAGCCTGGTGAGTTCCTTGTACTCTATTTCTCGTAGATCTTCTCCTTTATGGATCACCGTCTTCGCGAATTCGTGTACCCACTGATTCTGCCAAACTGAAAATGAAGCCCCCTTCTGAAATTTGAACGCTAGGTTCTTCTGTTGCAGCCCGTAGATTGGTAAAGCTGGCACCTTTTAGGCTTCCATTATCACACTGCTTCTGCCCGGAGGTCATTTGACAAGAACTGTGGCTGGGGCCGTCGGTTCTGAGACTTGACGATATCTGGTGTTAGTTTTTGGTTGAAATGTCGTTCAGTTTTAGTTTTGTGCAAGGAAACCTAGGGCTGTGTTATATGCTTAGAAATTTAGGGGACACAGACAGTGAATCGCTGGTAGGGGTAAGTTTGTTGTGCACATTTAGGTGGGGGTGAAACCTGAACATGAAACTATTAGGACTGGTTCTGTAATGCCGTTCAATTTCACTGCAGTTATAGGCATCTTCCCGATTCGCTTTTTGTTTGGCTGCTATCACTGTAAGCTACATTTTTCAGTTTGGACATACATTATTTCAGTTCAACATAAAAAGTCCGAGTGTTCGTGCAACATAGCTTGCAGCAACTCCTCAAATACCTCTATTAGGATTGACAGTTTAATGATTCTGATTCATAGAAAGATTAAACTGTTTTTTACTTCTTTATGCATCTTCAAGGCTCTGCTATAGAGGGGATTGAGCATCCAGTCTTCACCCGTGATGACAAGCGATAAAGGAAAGGCTTCGAAGAAGGCTGGAGAGGCTTCTGGACAGCCATCTACTACTCATGAAGGGAAAGTCAGCAATGAGCCACAGAGGCAACGGTCGCTCAATGGGTAGATACTAACAGATCTTTGCATAAACGGTTAATTGTATAGCTTTTTTCTTATAGTTATCTGCTCCTTCACCTTTAGGAGGACCACCGGCCCGACACGACGCTCAACCAAAGGAAATTGGACCCCCGAAGAGGTATGCCATCCGAGTCGAATCTTATGTTTTTGTTGGCAAATGGCCATTTACTGTCCAAATGGCTGGATGGTGAGTGCTGACTCAACATCCGAGAATAGCTTAGGACTGATCAACTGTAAGATATGCATTATGTTTATTTGCATCTCTTTCTTAAATACACAATAATGGCAAACACTTATAAGTTTTATGGAAAATAATAATAATTCGATGGAACACTCTGGCCCTTTTGTGGAGGCTTGAGTTGTCTCATTGGGTGGTTTAGTCAACAGTTGTAGTTCAGTATGAGAATTTCTTGCAGATACACCCATGGGAGCATATCATAACTGCGCCACTTGGATTAACCCATATACTCCCTCCATCCTGAATTACTTGTCACATAAATGGATGTATCTAGAACTTTCAGGACTGGGGGAGTACAAGACAAATGATACACTGCAAAGTCTTATAACATGGGTTTTGCTAAAAAGTTCTTATAACATGGAGCTTCCTGCTTTATTCTGTCATATACTCAATTCCAGTTCCGCTTCATGCTGTGCTTGTCCTGTCACATTTTTGTGGGGATATATTGTATACGTCTCAGTGCCTCACTGACGTGTGGGCGCCATTTAATTAGCACCACAATGTAAAAGTCATAAATCAGTGGATTATACAAAAAAAATGAGTTTTTTTTACTGAAACTGTCTAATATTTCACTTGTGTGCTAATCAAATGCAGGATGATATATTGTCCAGAGCAGTCCAGACTTACAATGGGAAAAACTGGAAAAAGATAGGTATATTCTATGGATCGATTCATACCTGTGTAAAATTATGTGGCAACGCTATTAGTTTACTCTTGATGATGGTATTTTTGTAGCACATATAATTCTTTTACCTTTCTTGGACATCTCTATCACTCTTTCTGTATTTTGAAGTATATTAATACAAGACGACACACATTTGGGTGCTTGTTCAAGGAAAAAATATTTTGAATTATATAGGCATCTAAAATCCATGTCCTATATCATCGTAAGTGTTCTTTTGAGGGTAAGGACCCTACAGTATACGAAAGAGTAAGCTAAGAGAGTGGATCTCAGGGTATGAAGAACCCAAAATTGCTGGACAGACACATCCCCCTCAGCTAGTCTGTTCAGGGTGCCAGAAGGGTTGAATGTAGGTTCTGTTCTTATTTTGCCTGAGGGATTCAAAATTAGTGCTGCTCGAACGTATTTCCCCTGAGTTGAAAGAAAAGGTGGAAAATCTCTCTTCTCAGAGTTATCGTCCCGATAAAACTATATGCTTGTGATAGGCCCTGTCCGCGGTAAGAAATATGGTGAAATTGTCTTTCTCATTCTTTCCCCTGATCCTGCTACGAAGAAATATATTTTGCTGTGTCATGTTCCGAAGGTGGTTTGTGCATTTTTCTTTAGCATTTTTATATCTATGCGACACTACATTTTTTACAATGATGTTAGCTTCTTTTGTTCTTTTATTCTTCTATTCTCTTGTGCATGTTTGCTTTATAATTACATACATTGATTCATTAGAAACCAAGAGGATGATCCTTCCATTATCTAAGATAAGATATTGATTTGTTCCATTAGTTTGTGCTTTCTCTCATTCGTCTCCAGTCAGCTTTCTTTTTTTCCTTTTCTGTTATTAGAAACACCTCCCTACATTTTCTGATTTTTGACAAGTCTAAGCACTGACATAATACATTCTTTTCCAGCGGAGTGTTTTCCCGATAGAACCGATGTACAATGCCTGCATAGGTGGCAAAAGGTTCTAAATCCTGAGTTGATCAAAGGGCCATGGTCCAAAGAAGTAGGCCCCCTATTTGATTTGTTTCCATTTCAGGCTTATTCTGCTAATGTTTGATTGAGCATCTTGTATGCTCACGTGAGTCTTATCAACCGGTTGTTTCATATTTTTAGGAAGATGATATCATTGTTGAAATGGTAAAGAAATATGGTCCAAAGAAATGGTCAACTATTGCCCAAGCTTTGCCAGGACGTATAGGAAAGCAATGTCGGGAACGGTATGGATGGGAGTGCCCTTTAATTTCATCAATCTTGTACCTAAGAACCATTTTTCTTTGCAATATAATATATACGACTGAGCGTTGAACAACTGAATGTGGACAGTAACTCATGGAGTGCCCTGGTGCCTTGTTGGCTTTGCACATCAGCACTATGGTTTTATAAGGCACATGAATAATGTAATTCTTGATGCAAGTGATACAGAGTTCTCCTATGTATTCCTGGTTAAAGAACACAGTAATCTCAACAATCACTAATGCAATGTTGATTTTTGCAGAACCGCAAAGTGTTAGTTTGCCACTTTCCATTATCCCGATGATTCTACTGTTAAGGCATAGGCCGGGTTCTGGATAAAAATGTTTTATTTAATAGTTTCAATTTTTTTTGACTGAATAGTTTTAAAAATATAGAGGATCAAGTGAATAAAATGTCAATATGTCCCAACCTTGTAATGCTAGCACCTCTTCGTGCTGCTAGCTAGCAATACCAGAATTCAGGAGAGCTGATTTTATAATTTCAGATTCATCAGCCTTTTGGTAAAGTCAGTAAAAAGCAAAAAGACATTCGAACTAAAGTATTAATCTTTTTTAATTACATGTTAACATACTACAGCTGTTCCTCTTACAATTATTGTTATTTAGTGAAAGTTCCTATTTTGGGGCCAACTGAGTAGCAGCTAAATACATTGGCTTTAATTCGTAGCCATCACTAATTGACCATAGAGCATGTATCCTTTAACAATGGATTCTTATCTGTGATTAGGTGGCACAATCATCTTAACCCTGGCATAAACAAGGATGCATGGACACAGGAGGAGGAAATTACTCTTATACATGCTCATCGAATGTATGGAAACAAATGGGCTGAATTGACAAAGTTTTTACCCGGAAGGTAACTAAATGATGTTTCCTTTTATGTATGAGCTGCTGGGAAATATTTATGTATGATATCATGATGAGTCCTGTCCTGTGAAAAGAAGTTTTTCTTTTCATTCTCCCTGATGAATTCACAAACTTTTGGGTTCAGCATCCATTCCCCTTTTTCTTATTCGGTATCATTTGGAAGCTACGGTGTTATACTCGGGAAAAGATGGTAATCTCAAAAGGGAACTAAATTGTTTTTCTTTTGGAAAATAAAATTAGGGCACCGGTCCATAAAAATGTTAAACCACTGCCACTGTAATAGCTCTCTTTTATTTTCTTTGAACAAAATTTGAAATAATATATGTTATTTTTAGTCAAATATGGTGTCGACTGGTGAGTATTACAGCAAGCAGAGAGAATGTGCAACATGTTAGCAGTATTCCCTTTATGCGCATATATGCTTTGCATATCAATAGGCCCATATAGTCTAGGCAGGCCTAAGTCCCATGTTACTATGTACATTCTTGTATATTTGTTCCGGTCATTCAACAGAAAACATGATTTGGCCATTTCAAAAAAAAAAAAAACTGGGTAAGCTCTACTACGATTTTGACGCATCGCGTAACTATTATTGTTCAACAAGTGATGTCCTCTTTTAGACTACTGAAATGATTGACTTCTAAATTTATGTTTCCCCTGCCAGGACGGACAATTCAATTAAAAACCACTGGAACAGTTCTGTAAAGAAGAAAATTGATTCTTATATGTCATCAGGTTTACTTGCTCAAGTCTCGCGTCTCCCACTTATTGAACACCATGCGCATTTTAATTCCTCACCGGCAATTACGCAACAAAACAGTGAGGACAGTGACAGCAATGCTGTCCGGGAGGTTGAGGATTCATCAGGGTGTAGTCAATCCTCATTGGCCATGGTTTCTTGCTCGCAAGTGCAGGACACCAATCTGGCCTTGAGCTGTGATTTACATGTGAATGCGGATACCAGCAAGACAGAAGCACGTGATTCTCAGTCTTCTATGTGCCAGGAAGACTATACTTCCACCGAGGGTGCTGCATCTGCTTTGTCTGAAGTTCATTGTCATGCTTCTTCCTCCAGATTTGGTCCAGATAAACTCTTGCAGCAGGACATTTCACAAAGAATGAATTTGCAGATGGATATTGATGAAATACCAGGTAACTCTATGTTTGAAAACAACCAGACCATTTGTAGTACATCGAATAATGAAAGACCGATGTTACAGTATGAGATAGCACCAGATATGCCTATCTCTGTGCTAACAAATGTTTCTGGAGCTGAGCAAAAACTACATTTCATGTCCGAGGCTGACTTCAGCAGTCCTAATTGTTTGAAATCAGAACTTTGGCAAGAGATTTCGTTCCAGAGTCTTCTTTCTGGACCTGATATAGTTGATGCTGATTCTCTTTCAAGACTAAACCACCATTCAGATACACATTCCTCTGAAGCAGACACCAATTTTTTGGCAGCACCCAACCCATCACATACATCAAATCCATCGAGTATGATGGTGGCTGCTTATGGCCAGGATCCATCGTTGTCAGTACCACAATCTCTTATTTCAAATGGTTTGTCGGACGCGGCTGATGAAAAGTCAGGAGAAATGCAAGTTTCTGGGTCAGAGATGATCACATGCATGCATGATTCTTTTGGTGATTCTGAGCAGTTTGCTACCCCTGGCAGTACTGATGGTAGACATGGTGCTTCAGCAATTATAGAAAGAATACCGGAATACGGGGACAAACAGTTAACTGATGCTGAAGAACCTGCTGCCAGCATGGCCAAAGAACCACCATTGGCACAGGGTGAGGCTGCATCAGATGAAAAGCAAGATAAGGGAGCGCTATTCTATGAACCTCCTCGCTTCCCAAGCATGGATGTTCCATTTGTCAGCTGTGATCTTGTAACTTCCGGCGATTTGCAAGAGTACAGTCCCCTTGGCATTCGGCAGTTGATGCGCTCAACCATGAGCGTAACCACTCCATTGAGATTGTGGGGCTCCCCTACCCATGATGAAAGCCCTGATGTTGTGCTGAAGAGTGCCGCCAAAAGCTTCATAAGCACACCATCAATATTAAAGAAACGACCGAGAGATCTGTCATCTCCGACTCCAGAAAAAAGAATGGAGAGGAAGTCTAGGACTGAACAGGACAGTGGTGTGTTGGGCACATCCTCTGTCAGTGCTCAAACAAGTTGCATGCATGCCATTAAAGACAAAGCAATTGTTACCGAATCAGTTCTTTGCACTAATCGATCTTCATCTTTTAAACCTCTGGAGAAGAAACTTGAGTTCTGTGATGAAAACAAGGAAATTTTGGGTGAAAGCGAGCAGGCAAAAGATGGACGAAATGCACAGAACAACCATACTGTGGATGAGCATGCAAGAGGGGAACAGTGTTCCACTGCAAATATGGTCAATACTAATGATGAGGTAAGTACTTCTAAATCAGTTCTTCAATTGCACTTACCCAGTTGATGGTACCATATCTTAGTAGAACGGAAGGTAACGCTTATATAGTTATTGCGGCGTAGCATAGCAGTTGCTACAGTTACTCCAGTAAATTTAGCTTAACATGTCTTCAAGAAATGTGATTCAAAGTAGCAAGCTCTCTAATGATGTCATCATGTATGTAATATGTGGGGTTGAACTGAAAGGCGGGGGCAAAGTGGCATATAAGTTTTTCCCTTGACCTGCTGATCTTGTTCTTACTTATATTTTTGTTCCATGCAGCCACCTGCAACTGTTCTTGTTGAACACAAGGACAATGACATTTCTGATCATGGCGCAAATGCCATGTATCAGAAAATGAACACAAATCTTGAAGCTCTATCGGCCTGTAAGGAAGCATTTGCTAAATCAAAGTCTGGAGAACTCATTGCCGAGAAATCTTCACCATGCATTCAAATGGATTATGAATATGTGAACATGTAAGATTGCACACTAGTCTGCTTCCAAGATGATCTTTTAGGTCCTCCAATCAGTTTCTTTACTTTGGTCAGCACATAGTACGTGTGAGTCTAGATGTGGCAGGTCTTACTACAACTGTTTGTTGGTGGAATTGGTCATTTCATCCTCATCTAGTTACTAGCAAGCATTAATGTGATGCAACCCTCTCCATAACTGTGCATATTTGTGAAATCCACTAAATATAAATTTGAAACTGGTACCTGGCAAGTTGCCATCATTCCATGTTAAAATCTCTTCATTGCTAGAAAATTAAATTTGCCTGAAGATTTGGATTTACCTAGATACCTATTCTACTACTCCCTCCGTTCACTTTTATAAGTCATTTCAGACAACTAAAATTGAGTTGTTTTGCATGCTGTCTGAAATGTCTACAGCGCCTTGTAAAAGTGAACAGAGGGAGTATTAGATTTATGAATTTAATGATTAATACTCCACAGGGAGTACTTATCTGTGAGAGACTGAGAGTAGAAGATTCTTTAAGTGCTCCCTTTTCTACTCTGAAGCTGAATGTCATTTGCCTGAGATTTTGGTTTATCTAGACTAAAATGATAACAAGTCATTTATCTACTAACTCCCTTACTGGTATTAGCATCTGCAATTTGAATTCAACTGTCGAAGAACACATGGATCTTTCTAACGAAGAACACAATTACCGTTGCAAATTGCCAGTTGGTTTGCTCTTTTTTGCTATTCTGAATTGCTACTCTTTTCAGATTGGCTGATACGCCTGGTGTCAAAAGAGGACTGGAATCTCCATCGGCTTGGAAGTCCCCTTGGTTCATAGATATGCAATATAAGGTACAGTTAGCATTGAAATATTTATTGTCTTACAGCTAGCCTGCGTCAAATCCGCAACAAGCTTTTTTTGATGGGCCATATTTGTAGTTTTGGACGAGCTGGGGCATGAGAAGTACTTGTCATCTGTTACCCATTGTTTCTTTCTTTTGGTTAATACCTTCACTTGTGCAGGGGTCATACTTCATCAGCCCAGCGGATACAACTTATGATGCATTAGGATTGATGAAGCGGATAAATGTGCAGAGTGCTTCTGCTTTGGCGGATGCCCGCGAGGTCCTGGCAAGTGGCAGCCAATGTGGCAACAAAATTTTTGATGAGGAAAACAAGGAAAACATAGATGCCGAAAATGAAACAGGAACTGGCAAGCCGCAAAATAAAATCATGGTGCGTAGTTCTCATCTGCTTCATTCAGTACCTGGGATAGTAGAGTTGGAATTTCTTAGGAGACCATTTAGTTGTTTTTTCCCTAGGTATATAGCAATTACAAATCTTATGTGGGAAAACTATGGTAATTTGATTCCTGTAGTTGGTCAGATGTGATGGTTTCGACCAATTTTGATTTTTGAACAAACTAGATCGAGCATTGACTACAGATACTACTCTATATGATACTTAAGACTGCAATATCATCAGTATTTCTAATTCCAGTTAACACTGCAGGCTGAAGCAAGAGTCCTTGACTTCAACGAGTGCGCCACACCGGTAAGAACGGCAGACAACAGTGTGGGTGGCAGCCTGACAAAATCGGTCAGCTCACCCATTCCTTCCTCCCACCTCCTGAAAAATTTCAGATAGCTAGACCTCCGAGAAATACACCAGAGATATTCTTTGATTGTGCGTTACCAGCATTGTACATGCCTTGTCGTAAATCCCAACACCCAGTTGTTCTCCTATTCGTTGCTCCTGTTACCTTGTACTTCGTGACCGGACCGCTGTCCGGCACACATTCCAGCCCGGAAAGAATCCTTGGACTGTTGAAAGTTGTATCATCAGTTAATTTATGTTGTTAATATTTCATATCCCAGACCCAGACTTTCACTGTCGTGGTGAGTCTGATCAATGGGACAGTTTTGAGCTCCTCTAGTTGTATACTAGTAACTCTTTTATGTTTCATGAATTGAATTCATTTTGCCATCAAGTTTGGATGCCATAATTATGTACAGTCTTGTCGATTATCAACTCTTTTTTTTACATGACAAGAGCTTTATGTACAGTCTTGTCTTCCTAGGGGTATTCTATCTACCAATAGTTTCCACATCGGATTCAAACAAAGTTGCTCTGGATATTTGCCATGTCCCACTGCCCTGAGTGCTCATCTATCAGTTCATGCACTTTGGCAACCGATGCATTTGGTAGCTTGACCAAGGGCCTCCTGCTAGTATAAAATCTGGAATCCATGGGTCTGTTCACACACCAACACTACTGCCGTCTCCCACCCTCTACCAATCCAAACTGTAGGGCATCCCTGCCGTGAACAATCACTCGCCAAGTATGAGAGGCATTGCGCCTATTTTTCCTTATGTCATAAAATCTCCATCATGGTAATATTTACCTTTTATAAGACCCTCGCACTGAGGGAGTCGGGGTTTGTAAGCGATGCCACCCCTGCTTGGACAAAATAGCTTGGTTGAACAATTCAAAGTCTCGAAATCCACCCCTCCCCAATCGCATTTCGGTACGGCAATATCTCCCCACTTTTGCCAATGCATCTTCTATTTTCATCTCCTGCCGCTACAAAGCTTGTTAATTTTGTTTTTAGATGATCTGAAACAGCTCAGTGAGAAAGTAGGGATAGCCTGCCACACCGACTTCACAAGAACCTCTCTTCTAGCACTATTCATCAGTTTTGGGGTCCAGCCATTTGCTAGTTTCCTAATGCTTGTAGCAATACTTCCAAACTGGCCCCAAGTACTTCTCCCTTAGCCTCAGCACCTCCTGATTTGATTCTACATTGCAGTTTGAGCTGAACAAAGCTGCGGACTTTGCAATATTCACTAACTGGCCCGAGCCTTGTATGTGCATTTGCAAGATTTCACGAATCTGTCTTGAACCTGACTCAGAAGCCTTACTAAAGCAATCATCAACAAACAATAGGTGTGGCACCCAAGGCGCATGGGTACCAACCCGGATTCCTTCCGATAAATATTGTGCTCACACACGCTTGAATAAGCTTGTTAGTCCTTCTGTGCATACCAAGAACGGATATGGGGATATAGATGTAAAGATGCGTTAAGCGTATGCTTCTGCAGGGACGCTTTGCGTGTTACTTATAGGCACACGAGATTACAGGGTTTAGGTAGTTAGGTTGTTGTAGGATTGATCTCCAAGTCATAATCTATACAAGGGATAGAGATCAACCTAAATGTATCCTAACTACCCGAGTACAACGCACGCTCCCACACATGTATACGGTTTATATCTACACCGTATACATCCTACGGTACATACTTTAACACGCCCCCTCAATCACAAGTTTATCAAGTTGAGATTGTTCTTGAATTCTTCCAGCTTGCGCCATGACAAGGCTTTAGTGCAACCATTTGCAACTTGATCATTAGTGGGAATAAAACGAATGTCCAATAGCTTCTTGGCTACTCTCTCACGAACAAAATGACAGTCCACTTCAATGTGTTTTGTTCTTGCATGGAACCCTGGATTTGCTGACAGATAAGTGGCACCAATGTTGTCACACCACAGTCGTGCAACTGAAGAATGATTTATACCTAGTTCAGCAAGCAAGGTTTGAACCCATATCAACTCAGTCGTGGCATTTGCTAGAGCTTTGTATTCAACCTCAGGGCTGGATCTAGACACAGTTGCTTATTTTCGTGCACTCCAAGATATAAGGTTTGGTCCAAAGAAAACAGCAAAACCACTAGTTGACCTTCTATCATCAGGACAACCTGCCCAGTCTGCATCTGAAAAGGCACTTACCACAGTTGAGGTTGATCTTGTGAACTTTAATCCTGTACTCATATTACCTCTAAGATATCTCAAAATCCTCTTCATTGCAGTCCAATGCTGAAAAGTAGGAGCATGCAAGAATTGGCACACCTTGTTGACAGGAAAACATATGTTAGGCCTTGTAAGCGTCAAGTACTGTAAAGCACCTACCACACTTCTGTAGTTTGTAGCTGCCTCGGCTCCCAAGGACTCCCCTTCTTGGAAAAAATTTCAGTAGTTGAAAGTGGCATGTTTGAAACTTTACAATTCATCATACCTGACCTTTTTAATATATTTGACACATATTTTTCTTGACTTAAGACTATTCCATTAGTTACCTTTTTCACTTCTATTCCCAAGAAGTAGTGCAAGTCGCCAAGGTCCTTTAGAGCAAAGTCTCTCTTAAGATCTTCTAACAGTGCATTGACTGCTTCTTGCGATGAGCTAGCCACAATAATATCATCAACATATACCAACATAAAGATGATTATTTTTCCTTTCTTATAGAAGAAAAGTGACGTGTCAGCCTTTGAAAGTCGAAAACCAAGCCTTTGAAGTTTATCACTTAACCTAGAATACCATGCTCTAGGTGCTTGTTTTAGACCATATAACGCCTTGTCAAGTTTGCACACATATTGACACTTGTCTTTTACCTCATACCCAGGTGGTTGTTTCATGTAGACTTTCTCCTCTAGAATGCCATGAAGGAACACATTCTGCACATCCAATTGACGAAGACTCCAACCATTTGATACTGCAACAGAGAGAACAAGTCTAATAGTAGCTGCTTTAACAACCGGACTAAATGTGTCCTCATAGTCAATGCCGTATCGTTGTTTAAAACCCTTTGCTACTAATCTAGCCTTGTATCTGTCTATTTCTCCACTAGCCTTTCTTTTGACTCTGTAAACCCATTTACAATCAATTATATTTCCGCCTCTTGCCGGAGGAACTAAGTGCCATGTTTTGTTTCTAATGAGAGCATTATATTCTTCATCCATAGCATTTTTCCAATTTCTATTTTCAAAAGCCTCAGTGAAATTTCCTGGCTCACCTGTAACAGCTAGGCCACCAAAACGCATATTATCATACCTGACCGTGCCATCTGTCTGAACCTTTGGCTTCAAGACCCCATGTTGTGATCTGGTTCTTATTGGCACAGAAACTGCAGCAGAGGGCCGCTGCGCAGAAGATCCAGAGGAATCCAATGCGGCAGACGACCCAGCGGCGCCCGATCCCAGGTTGATCTCCTCGGAGCCGGGGCCAGTTGCTCGTTGGGCCACTTGTTGAGGCCCAGCTGGGGAACCGCCGAGCGCGGGGTGGCGCCTTACCTGGCGCTTGAGTGCGGCTGGCCCACCTGCTCCGCTGGACCCGCCGTGGGTTGTCGTTGCCTCACTCACGGGGTCGCGGGGGGACGCGTGGTCGTCCGTTGTTGGCCCGCCTGACCCCGAGGCGGGTGCGCTGCCACTGCCTGGCACAGCAGGTGAGGGCGAATCCTCATCAGGATCACCGCCGTCAGCTTCTGGTGCAGCACCTGGATCAACTTCGTGCTCCGCGCTTGTCCTTTGTTGCTGCATAAAATCACAGTGCACAACCGGATTTCCTCCAAAATTTATAGCAGAATTTTCATGAGAATTACCCAAGTGATCATTAGCTATATGTTCGTCCCCATGATCAAGAGGTAAGGAGGAGGAATTTTCAGAGAGAAGAAGAACTTCAGATCTGATGAGTGCACCGGCATTGGGGTTTAATTTGGCAAAGGGAAACACCGTTTCATCGAACACGACGTCACGGGAAATATAAACACGTCCAGCAGTTATGTCTAGACACTTGAAACCTTTATGAAGATTGCTATAACCAAGGAATACACATTGTTTGGAGCGGAATTCGAGCTTGCAAGCATTGAAAGGACGGAGGTTGGGCCAACATGCGCACCCAAAGGTACGAAGGGCATGATAGTTTGGTGTCTCATGAAATAATTTTTCTAGTGGAGTCTCAAGGTTGATCACCTTACTTGGCGTACGGTTGATCAAATACATGGCAGCTATGAATGCCTCACCCCAAAATTTGAGGGGCGTAGACGCATGAGCTAACAAGGAAAGACCAACCTCAACAATGTGACAGTGCTTTCTTTCGGCGGAGCCGTTCTGCTGATGGGCATGCGGGCAGGAAACATGGTGTGTGATGCCAATTTGGCGGAAAAAGGAATTTAACCTTTCATACTCACCACCCCAGTCGGTTTGCATGGTGGTGATTTTGCGATCAAAAAGTCTTTCTACAAGTGCTTGGAATTCATGAAACACTTTAAAGACTTCTGACCTATGTTTAAGAAGAAATATCCAAGTAAATTTCCTAAAATCATCAATAAAGCTCACATAATAATTCTTTTTATTCATTGAATCACGGGCAGGCCCCCATACATCAGAATAGATAAGCTCTAAAGGAGCATTTGAAGAACTACTAGAATGTGGATATGGAAGTTGGTGACTTTTGCCTTGTTGGCATGCATCACACACCCCCTCTTTATTCAACTCTTGAACTGAAAAAGAAATTTTGTTCTTGCTAAGAACATGCTGAACAATTTTCAAAGACGAATGACCTAATCGATCGTGCCACCTTGACGGAGAAATCTTGGTGGCACCAAAAGCATGCCTGCCCGGGCCTAAAGAAGCCGATGATAGGGGCTAGAGGCGGCTCTACACCTGCCGTGGAGGAGGGTGCTCCTTGTTGCCTTGTCCTTAATGAAGAAGAAACGAGGGTGAGTTTCAAGAAACACATGATTATTTTGTGATAGACGATGAGCAGAAACAAGATTTTTTGTGGCTTTAGGTGAGTAAAGGATATCTTTTAGATGAAGATTACGAGTGGGAGTACGAACATATGCTTGACCAATATGAGTAATTTTCATACCTGCTCCGTTGGGCATGTTCACTCCATCATGTCCGTTGTACCTCTCCCTCATGGTGAGCTTGTCCAGCTCTCCGGTGATGTGATCGGTGGCGCCTGTGTCGACGTACCAGTTGGTGTCGACGCCGTAGGAGTTGGACACGGCGCTCGCACTCTTCTCCTTGGTGAATGCGACGTCGAAGCGCCTGTAGCACTCGATGGCAGTGTGGTTGGGATTTTTGTAGATCTGACAGAACACCTCAGGGAGCTCATCTCGTCCCCCGCCTCCTTGGCCACGTCCACCGTGGCCGTTTCCACGGCCGCTGTTTCCTCCATTGCCACGGCCACCACCGTGACCACGGTCGCCTCCATTCCTGCCGCGGCCTCCTGAAGGAAATATGCCCTAGAGGCAATAATAACGTTATTATTTATTTCCTTATATCATGATAAATGTTTATTATTCATGCTAGAATTGTATTAACCGGAAACATAATACATGTGTGAATACATAGACAAACATAGTGTCACTAGTATGCCTCTACTTGACTAGCTCGTTGATCAAAGATGGTTGTGTTTCCTAACCATAGACATGAGTTGTCATTTGATTAACGGGATCACATCATTAGGAGAATGATGTGATTGACTTGACCCATTCCGTTAGCTTAGCACTTGTCGTTTAGTATGTTGCTATTGCTTTCTTCATGACTTATACATGTTCCTATGGCTATGAGATTATGCAACTCCCGTTTACCGGAGGAACACTTTGTGTGCTACCAAACGTCACAACGTAACTGGGTGATTATAAAGGAGCTCTACAGGTGTCTCCGAAGGTACATGTTGAGTTGGCGTATTTCGAGATTAGGATTTGTCACTCCGATTGTCGGAGAGGTATCTCTGGGCCCTCTCGGTAATGCACGTCACTATAAGCCTTGCAAGCAATGTAGCTAATGAGTTAGTTACGGGACGATGCATTACGAAACGAGTAAAGAGACTTTCTGGTAACGAGATTGAACTAGGTATTGAGATACCGACGATCAAATCTTGGGCAAATAACATACCGATGACAAAGGAAACAACGTATGTTGTTATGCGGTTTAACCGATAAAGATCTTTGTAGAATATGTAGGAGCCAATATGAGCATCTAGGTTCTGCTATTGGTTATTGACCAGAGACGTGTCTCGGTCATGTCTACATAGTTCTCGAACCCGTAGGGTCCGCACGCTTAAAGTTCGATGACGGTTATATTATGAGTATATGTATTTTGATGTAACGAATGTAGTTCGGAGTCCCGGATGAGACCGGGGACATGAAGAGGAGTCTCGAAATGGTCGAGACGTAAAGATCGATATATTGGACGACTATATTCGGACTTCGGAAAGGTTCCGAGTGATTCAGGTATTTTTCGGAGTACCGGAGAGTTACGGGAATTCGCCAGGGAGTATATGAGCCTTATTGGGCCATACGGGAATAGAGGAGTGAGGCCAAAAGGAAGGAGGCATGCATCCCCCCTCTGGTCCGAATTGGACAAGGGGTGCAGCCCCCTTTTTTCCTTCTTCCTCTCCCTCTTTCCTTCTCTCCTACTCCAACAAGGGAAGGAGGAGTCCTACTCCCGATGGGAGTAGGACTCCCCCTTGGCGCGCCCTCCTCCTAGGCCGGCCGCCCCCTTGCTCCTTTATATACGGGGGCAGGGGGGCACCCCATAGACACAAAAATTGATCCTTGAGATCTCTTAGCCGTGTGCGGTGCCCCCCTCCACCATAATCCACCTCGATAATATCGTAGCGGTGCTTAGGCGAAGCCCTGCGTCGGTAGAACATCATCATCATCACCACACCATCGTACTGACGGAACTCTCCCTCAAAGCTCGGCTGGATCGGAGTTCGAGGGACGTCATCGAGCTGAATGTGTGCTGAACTCGGAGGTGTCGTGCGTTCGGTACTTGATCGGTCGGATCGTGAAGACGTACGACTACATCAACCGCGTTGTGCTAACGCTTCCGCTTTCGGTCTACGAGGGTACGTGGACAACACTCTTCCCTCTCATTGCTATGCATCACCATGATCTTGCGTGTGCGTAGGAATTTTTTTGAAATTACTACGTTCCCCAACAGTGGCATCCGAGCCTGGTTTTATGCGTAGATGTTATATGCACGAGTAGAACACAAGTGAGTTGTGGGCGATACAAGTCATACTGCTTACTAGCATGTCATACTTTGGTTCAGCGGTATTGTTGGATGAAGCGGCCTGGACCGACATTACGCGTACGCTTACGCGAGACTGGTTCTACCGACTTGCTTTGCACATAGGTGGCTGGCGGGTGTCGGTTTCTCCAAATTTAGTTGAACCGAGTGTGGCTACACCCGGACCTTGAGAAGGTTAAAACAACACTAACTTGACGAACTATCGTTGTGGTTTTTTGATGCGTAGGTAAGAACGGTTCTTGCTCAGCCCGTAGCAGCCACGTAAAACTTGCAACAACAAAGTAGAGGATGTCTAACTTATTTTTGCAGGGCATGTTGTGATGTGATATGGTCAAGACATGATGCTATATTTTATTGTACGAGATGATCATGTTTTGTAACCGAGTTATCGGCAACTGGCAGGAGCCATATGGTTGTCGCTTTATTGTATGCAATGCAATCGCCTGTAATTGCTTTACTTTATCACTAAGCGATAGCGATAGTCGTAGAAGCAATAGGTGGCGAAACGACAACGATGCTACAATGAAGATCAAGGTGTCGCGCCGGTGACGATGGTGATCATGACGGTGCTTCGGAGATGGTGATCACAAGCACAAGATGATGATGGCCATATCATATCACTTATATTGATTGCATGTGATGTTTATCCTTTATGCATCTTATTTTGCTTTGATTAACGGTAGCATTATAAGATGATCTCTCACTAAATTTCAAGGTATAAGTGTTCTCTCTAAGTATGCACCGTTGCGAAAGTTCTTCGTGCTGAGACACCACGTGATGATCGGGTGTGATAGGCTCTACGTTCAAATACAATGGGTGCAAAACAGTTGCACATGCAGAATACTCAGGTTAAACTTGACGAGCCTAGCATATACAGATATGGCCTCGGAACACTGAGACCGAAAGGTCAAGCGTGAATCATATAGTAGATATGATCAACATAGTTATGTTCACCATTGAAAACTACTCCATCTCACGTGATGATCGGACATGGTTTAGTTGATTTGGATCACGTGATCACTGACATGATTAGAGGGATGTCTATCTAAGTGGGAGTTCTTAAGTAATATGATTAATTGAACTTTAATTTATCATGAACTTAGTCCTGGTAGTATTTTGCAAATTATGTTGTAGATCAATAGCTCGCGTTGTTGCTTCCCTATGTTTTTATATGTGTTCCTAGAGAAAACTAAGTTGAAAGATGTTAGTAGCAATGATGCGGACTTGGTCCGTGATCTGAGGTTTATCCTCATTGCTGCATAGAAGAATTATGTCCTTGATGCACCGCTAGGTGACACACCTATTGCAGGAGCAGATGCAGACGTTATGAACGTTTGGCTAGCTCAAAATGATGACTACTTGATAGTTTTGTGCACCATGCTTTATGGCTTAGAACCGGGACTACAAAAATGTTTTTGAATGTCATGGACCATATGAGATGTTCCAGGAGTTGAAGTTAATATTTCAAGCAAATACCCGAGTTGAGAGATATGAAGTCTCCAACATGTTTTATAGCTAAAAGATGGAGGAGAATTGCTCAACTAGTGAGCATGTGCTCAGATTGTCTGGGTACTACAATCGCTTGAATCAAGTGGGAGTTAATCTTCCAGATAAGATACTGATTGACAGAGTTCTCTAGTCACCATCACCAAGTTACTGGAGCTTCGTGATAAACTATAGTATGCAAGGGATGACGAAAACGATTCCCGAGCTCTTCGTGATGCTGAAATCGATGAAGGTAGAAATTAAGAAAGAGCATCAAGTGTTGATGATTGACAAGACCACTAGCTTCAAGAAAAGGGCAAAGGAAAAGAAAGGGAACTTCAAGTAGAATGGCAAGCAAGTTGTCACTTCCGTGAAGAAGCCCAAAGTTGGACCAAAGCCTGAAACTGAGTGCTTCTGCTGCAAAGGAAATGGTCAGTGGAAGCGGAAATGCCCTGAATATTTGGTGGATAAGAAGGATGGCAAAGTAAACAAGGGTATATTTGATATACAGGTTATTGATGTGTACCTTACTTGTGTTTATAGTAGCCCTTGGGTATTTGATACTTGTTCAGTTGCTAAAAATTAGTAACTCGAAACATGAGTTACAGAATAAACAGAGACTAGTTGAGGGTGAAGTGACGATGTATGTTGGAAGTGGTTCCAAGATTGGTATGATCATCATCGCACACTCCCTATACTTTTGGATTAGTGTTAAACCTAAATAAATGTTATTTGGCGTTTGCGTTGAGCATGAATATGATTTGATCATGTTTATTGCAATATGGTTATTCATCTAAAACAGAGAATAATTGTTGTTCTATTTACATGAATAAAGCCTTCGATGGTCATACACCCAATGAAAATAGTTTGTTGGATCGTAATGATACACATATTCATAATATTGATGCCAAAAGACGCAAAGTTGATAATGATAGTGCAACTTATTTGTGGCACTGCCGTTTGGGTCACATCGGTGTAAAGCGCATGAAGAAACTCCATAAAGATGGATTTTTGGAATCACTTGGTTATGAATCATTTGATGGTTGCGAACCGTGCCTTTTGGGCAAGATGACTAAAACTCCGTTCTCTGGAACAATGGAACGAGCTACTGACTTGTTGGAAAATAATACATACCGATGTATGCGGTCCAATGAGTGTTGATGCTCGTGGCGGGTATCGTTATTTTCTAACCTTCACAGATGATTTGAGCAGATATGTGTATATTTACTTAATGAAGCAAAAGTATGAAACATTTGAAAAGTTCAAAGAATTTCAGAGTGAAGTGGAGAATCATCGTAACAAGAAAATAAAGTTTCTACGATCTGATCGTGGAGGAGAATATTTGAGTTACGAGTTTGGCTTTCATATAAAACAATGTGGAATAGCTTCACAGCTCACGCCACATGGAACACCACAGCGTAATGGTGTGTCCGAATGTCGTAATCGTACTTTACTAGATATGGTGCGATCTATGATGTATCTTACCGATTTACCACTATCGTTTTTGGGTTGTGCATTAGAGAAGATGCCTTATGAACTGTGGTTTGGCAAGAAACCAAAGTTGTCGTTTCTTAAAGTTTGGGGCTGCGATGCTTATGTGAAAAAGTTTTATCCTGATAAGCTCAAACCCAAATCAGAGAAATGTGTCTTCATAGGATACCCGAAAAAGACTGTTGGGTACACCTTCTATCACAGATCCAAAGGCAAGATATTCGTTGCTAAAAGTAGATCCTTTCTAGAGAAGGAATTTCTCTCGAAAAAAGTGATTGGGAGGAAAGTAGAACTTGATGAGGTAACTATACCTGCTCCCTTATTGGAAAGTAGTTCATCACAGAAATCAGTTTCTGTGATTCCTACACCAATTAGTGAGGAAGCTAATGGTGATGATCATGAAGCTTCAGATCAAGTTGCTACCGAACTTCGTAGGTCTTCCTGAGTAAGATCCGCACCAGAGTGGTACGGTAATCCTGTTTTGGAAGTCATGTTACTAGACCATGGTGAACCTACGAACTATGAGGAAGCGATGATGAGCCCAGATTCCGCAAAATGGCTTAAGGCCATGAAATCTGAGATGGGATCCATGTATGAGAACAAAGTGTGGACTTTGGTGGACTTGCCCGATGATTGGCAAGCGATTGAGAATAAATGGATCTTCAAGAGGAAGACAGGCGCTGATAGTAGTGTTACTATCTACAAAGCTCGACTTGTCACAAAAAAAGTTTTTCGACAAGTTCAAGGTGTTGAATACGATGAGATTTTCTCACTTGTATCGATGCTTAAGTCTATCCGAATCATGTTAGCAATTGCCGCATTTTATGATTATGAAATTTGGCAAATGGATGTCAAAACTGCATTCCTAAATGGATTTCTGGAAGAAGAGTTGTATATGATGCAACCAGAAGGTTTTGTCGATCCGAAAGGTGCTAACAAAGTGTGAAGCTCCAGCGATCCATCTATGGACTGGTGCAAGCATCTCGGAGTTGGAATATACGCTTTGATGATGTGATCAAAGCATATGGTTTTATACAGACTTTTGGAGAAGCCTGTATTTACAAGAAAGTGAGTGGGAGATCTGTAGCATTTCTAATATTATATGTGGATAACATATTGTTGATTGGAAATGATATAGAATTTTCTGGAAAGCATAAAGGAGTATTTGAAAAGAGTTTTTTCAAAGAAAGACCTTGGTGAAGCTGCTTACACATTGAGCATTAAGATCTATAGAGATAGATCAAGACGCTTGATAAGATTTTTCAATGAGTACATACCTTGATAAGATTTTGAAGTAGTTCAAAATGGAACAGTCAAAGAAGGAGTTCTTGCCTGTGTTGCAAGGTGTGAAGTTGAGTAAGACTCAAAACCCGACCATGGCAAAAAATAGAAAGAGAATGAAATGTCATTCCCTATGCCTCAGTCATAGGTTCTATAAAGTATGCTATGCTGTGTACCAGACCTATTGAATACCTCACGAGAGTTTGGCAAGAGGGTACAATAGTGATCTAGGAGTAGATCACTGGACATTGGTCAAAATTATCCTTAGTGGAATAAGGATACGTTTCTCGATTATGGAGGTGACAAAAAGGTTCATCGTAAAGGGTTACATCGATACAAGTTTTTGGCACTGATCCAGATGACTCTAAGTCTTAATCTGGATACATATTGAAAGTGGGAGCAATTAGCTATAGTAGCTCCGTGCAGAGCATTGTAGACATAGAATATTTGCAAAATACATACGACTCTGAATGTGATAGACCCGTTGACTAAGCTTCTCTCATGAGCAAAACATGATCACACCTCAGTACTCTTTGGGCGTTAATCACATATCGATGTGAACTAGATTATTGACTCTAGTGAACCCTTTGGATGTTGATCACATGACGATGTGAACTATGGGTGTTAATCACATGCAGATGTGAATATTAGTGTTAAATCATATGGTGACGTGAACTAGATTATTGACTCTAGTGCAAGTGGGAGACTGAAGGAAATATGCCCTAGAGGCAATAATAAAGTTATTATTTATTTCCTTATATCATGATAAATGTTTATTATTCATGCTAGAATTGTATTAACCGGAAACATAATACATGTGTGAATACATAGAGAAACATAGTGTCACTAGTATGCATCTACTTGACTAGCTCGTTGATCAAAGATGGTTGTGTTTCCTAACCATAGACACGAGTTGTCATTTGATTAACGGGATCACATCATTAGGAGAATGATGTGATTGACTTGATCCATTCCGTTAGCTTAGCACTTGATCGTTTAGTATGTTGCTATTGCTTTCTTCATGACTTATACATGTTCCTATGACTATGAGATTATGCAACTCCCGTTTACCATAGGAACACTTTGTATGCTACCAAACGTCACAACGTAACTGGGTGATTATAAAGGAGCTCTACAGGCGTCTCCGAAGGTACATGTTGAGTTGGCGTATTTTGAGATTAGGATTTGTCACTCCGATTGTCGGAGAGGTATCTCTGGGCCCTCTCGGTAATGCACATCACTATAAGCCTTGCAAGCAATGTGACTAATGAGTTAGTTACGGGATGATGCATTACGAAAAGAGTAAAGAGACTTTTCGGTAACGAGATTGAACTAGGTATTGAGATACCGACGATCAAATCTCGGGCAAGTAACATACCGATGACAAAGGGAACAACATATGTTGTTATGCGGTTTGACCGATAAAGATCTTCGTAGAATATGTAGGAGCCAATATGAGCATCCAGGTTCCGCTATTGGTTATTGACCGGAGACGTGTCTCGGTCATGTCTACATAGTTCTCGAACCCGTAGGGTCTGCACGCTTAAAGTTCGATGATGGTTATATTATGAGTTTATGTATTTTGATGTAATGAAGGTAGTTTGGAGTCCCGGATGAGACTGGGGACATGACGAGGAATCTCGAAATGGTCGAGACGTAAAGATCGATATATTGGACGACTATATTCGGTCTTCGGAAAGGTTTCGAGTGATTCGGGTATTTTTCGGAGTACCGGAGAGTTACAAGAATTCGCCGGGGAGTATATGGGCCTTATTGGGCCATACGGGAATAGAGGAGAGAGGCCAAAAGGAAGGAGGCATGCAGCCCCCCTCTCATCCGAATTGGACAAGGGATGCAGCCCCCTTTTCCTTCTTCCTCTCCCCCTCTTTCCTTCTCTCCTACTCCAACAAGGGAAGGAGAAGTCCTACTCTCGGTGGGAGTAGGACTCCCCCCTTGGCGCACCCTACTCCTAGGCCGGCCGCCTCCCCCTTGCTCCTTTATATACAGGGGTAGGGGGGCACCCCATAGACACAACAATTGATCCTTGAGATCTCTTAGCCGTGTGCGGTGCCCCCCTCCACCATAATCCACCTCGATAATATTGTAGCGGTGCTTAGGCGAAGCCCAGTGTCGGTAGAACATCATCATCGTCACCACACTGTCGTGCTGACGGAACTCTCCCTCAAAGCTCGGCTGGATCAGAGTTCGAGGGACGTCATCGAGCTGAACGTGTGCTGAACTCGGAGGTGTCGTGCGTTCGGTACTTGATCGGTCAGATCGTGAAGACGTACGACTACATCAACCGTGCTGTGCTAACGCTTCTGCTTTCGGTCTACGAGGGTACGTGGACAACACTCTCCCCTCTCGTTGCTATGCATCACCATGATCTTGCGTGTGCGTAGGATTTTTTTTGAAATTACTACGTTCCCTAACACCTCCGCCGTGAGAGAAACCACCGCGACCGCCACGGGAAGCGGCGTTGGCGGAAGAGTGTGACGACGAGTTGCCACCCTCGAACATGGCGAGGCGGCTCTCGAAGCTGATGAGTTGGGCGTAAAGCTCGTTGGGCTTGATGGGGACGGTCCTGGCGCAGATGGAGGAGACGGAAGACATGTAGTCGAAATCCAAGCCAGCAAGGATATACGACACGATATCATCGTCCGTGAGCGGCTTGCCGATGGCAGCCATCTCATCGCCGAGGGCCTTCATGCGGCCAAGGTACTCAGCAATGGTGGAGTTCCCCTTCTTGGTGGTGGAGAGGGCGATCCTCGGTTGACTATGGCCGCCTGCGTCTGGGAGATGAAGATCTCCGTGATTGCAGTACATGCTGCTGACGTCGTGATGCACGTTGCGATCTGGACCATCACAGGGGGTGAGATGGAATTGAAAAGAAAACTCAAAACCTGAGAGTTTCGGGCCCTGTCGATATCATACGTCGGGTTTAGCACGTCAGTGACCTTGCCGTCTTTGTCAGACACCTTGGGCGCCGACACCTCCCTCTTTGGATAGAGATAGGTGACTAGCTGGGCGCCACGAATGGTGGCCATAGCCTGCGCACGCCAGACGTTGAAGTTGGAGCGATGGAGTTTCTCGGCGATGGGGATGAGCACGGATGGGGCTGCTGCGGTGGAGCTTGAGGATGACATGGCGGCGCAAGGGGGCTGGCGGCGCAGGAGATGTGCTTAGAGGAGAATGGCTCTGAATACCATGTAAAGATGCGTTAAGCGTATGTTTCTCCAGGGACGCGTTGCATGTTACTTATAGGCACAAGAGATTACAGGGTTTAGGTAGTTAGGTTGTTGTAGGATTGATCTCCAAGTCATAATCTATACAAGGGATAGAGATCAACCTAAACGTATCCTAACTACCCGAGTACAATGCACGTCCCCACACATGTATACGGTTATATCTACACCTTACACATCCTACGTTACATACTTTAACAATAGAGTCTCCCTGTCTAATGCCCCTGGTAGGTTTGAATACTTGCGAGAACTTACCATTAATGTTAAATTGTGATCCAAATTATACTGCGTTGGACTAGACGTAGTACAACCGGTGTGGGCCTTTGCGTTGACGTCGACGCGTACGAGTACACCTTGTTTACTTGTCCTTCAAGGACTCTCATGTATTGCCCTCATATATACCCCATGTATCGCACCTCAGACAGTTTGTCATCTCGTGCTTGTAATACTCCTCCTCATAGTGATTGCGCCTTCGTGCATCCGTGGTTTTCTCCCGCAAGGGTTTCCACATAAAAATTCGTGTCTCTCGTGTCTCGTTTTTCTCGTTATTATCTAACAAGTGGTATACAGAGATTAGGTTGAAGATATGAGATTAGAGATCGAGAGAATTAGGGTTCGGTGTTCTGCGCGCCGCCGCCGCCGCCACACGCATCTCTGACGATCGTCGATCCGTCGGATCGATTTCTACAGGACCGAGACCGACATGATTTTCCTTGTGCGCGCCGCCGTAACCGAGATTGACATGAAGTTGATTTGCCCGGTCGTCGCTTGCACCCGAGGCTATTGATCTACCTACAGGTTGCAAGTACCGAGACGCATCAGGCTACGTTGCTGCTGCACCTCCACGTGAAGACCCAAGCCACATCATTAATTCGAGTACTAGTTTAGTACTTCCCATGTGGAGGCTTCTTATGGTTCAGATTTTGTTTTTTCTTCAATCGCTAAGTCTAGCGGAGCTACCAGGTGCTATCTCTTCTTTGCCCCATGAATTTATTCTCTTAAGAATATTTTCTTTGGACTTGTACTACTTTGTGCACACAGATTTAATCTACTCATGGCATCCATGAAGTACGATCTTCCGCTGCTGGACCGTGACACAAGAATTACCCTATGGCAAGTCAAGATGCGGGCGTTGTTGGCACAGTCCGACTATGATGAAGCACTGAATAGTTTTGGGAAGAACAGAATTCAGGACTGGACTGATGAGGAGAAAAGAATTGATTGTAAGACTTTGTCACAAATTCAACTCCATTTGCATAATAATATTTTGCAGGAAGTTTTGAGCGAGAAAACTGCCGCCGTTCTATGGTTAAATTTGGAAGGGATTTGCATGACTAAAGATCTCACCAGCAAGATGCATCTGAAGCAAAAATTATTCCTGCATAGGTTACCCGAGGGAGGTAACGTTTTGAATCATATTTTAGAATTTAAAGAGATCATATCTGATCTAGCTGCAATGGAGGTTAAGTATGAAGAGGAAGATACTGCTTTAATGTTACTTTGTTCACTGCCAAGTTCTTATACCAAATTTAGACACACCATATTATACAGTCGTGATACTCTCACACTTAATGAAGTTTATGAAGCTTTGAACTCCAAGGAGAAGATGAAATTAATGGTGCCTCATGATGGTTCGAGTTCATCCCAAGCCAAGGGATTATCTGTTCGTGGCAGGACAAAGGAGAAGAACTCCAATAATGGAAACAGAGGCAAAAGTAAGAAAGACCACAGGGGCCGGTCGCAATCCAGAGATAAGAAGTATTGCAGATATTGCAAGAGAGACGGGCATGACATCTCAGAGTGTTTCAAGTTGCAGAATAAAGAAAAGAGGAAAGGTAACAAACAAGGTGACAATTCTGCTAATGTTGCTCATGATGATAGTTCCGATGATGCTCTTGTCGTTATTGCTGGATGTGCTGAGACCAATGATGAGTGGGTACTTGACACTGCATGCACTTTTCATATGTGTCCACATAGAGATTGGTTTAATACTTTTGACTCCACTACTTCTGTTGGTTCCGTTTTGGGTTTTGATAATTCACCATGCAAGATTGAAGGCATAGGTTCTGTTCGAATCAAGATGTTTGATGGCACAATCAGAACTTTGACAGATGTTCGGTATATTCCGAAGATGAAGAGAAATCTTATCTCTGTTAGTGCCCTTGATGCAAAGGGGTACAAGTATTCAGGTGGAGATAGTGTTTTGAAGGTCACCAAAGGCTCCCTTGTTGTGATGAAAGGTGACTTAAGTTCGACCAATGGTCTTTATTACCTTGGAGGTTCTACTATTTCAGGTAACGCTACTCCAGTTGTTTCAAAGAATTCTGATTGTGATGCTGCTAACCTTTGGCATATGCGTCTTGGACATATGAGTGAACTTGGTTTAGCAAAGTTAAAATAAGAGAGGTCTTCTTGATGGATATGAACCTGGTAAATTGAAATTTTGTGAGCATTGTATCTTTGGCAAGCACAAGAGGGTGAAGTTCAACACTTCGACTCATACAACTGAAGGTATTCTTGATTATGTGCATTCTGATTTATGGGGACCATCTCGCAAGAAGTCACTAGGTGGTGCTAGTTACATGCTGACTATTATTGATGATTATTCGAGAAAAGTTTGGCCTTATTTCTTGAAGCATAAATATGAAGCATTCTCAGCATTTAAGGAGTGGAAGATTATGATTGAAAGACAAACTGAAAAGAAGGTAAAGATACTTCGCACTGATAATGGTATGGAATTCTGTTCTAAGCAATTTAAGAATTATTGCAAGTCTGAAGGAGTTGTCAGACATTACACCGTTCCTTATACTCCTCAACAAAACGGTGTTGCTGAGCGTATGAACAGGACCATTATTTCCAGAGCCCGTTGCATGTTGTCCAATGCAGGTTTGCATAGACGTTTTTGGGCTGAGGCCGCTTCCACTGCTTGTTATCTCATTAACCGTTCACCATCTGTTGCTCTTAATAAGAAAACTCCAATTGAGGTATGGTCTGGTTCACCTGCTGATTATTCACAGTTGAGAGTTTTTGGTTGCACTGCTTATGCTCATGTTGATAATGGAAAGTTGGAGCCTAGGGATGTTAAGTGCATCTTTCTTGGTTATAAGTCTGGTGTTAAAGGTTTTAAATTGTGGAATCCTGAAACCCAGAAGGTTGTTATTAGCAGAAATGTTATCTTTAATGAATCTGCTATGTTACATGATGTTCCATCTACTAATGTTCCTATTGAGAGTGAACATCAGCCTAATACTTAGTAGCCTACTGTTCAGGTGGAGCATGTTATTGAAACAGGTGATACATCTGGTAATGAAATTTTTTACGCACATGATGAACCCGTCGTTGATGATGATCATGTCACTCCCACTCCAAATCAGCCTATTGTTCCACCCAGTTGGAATCTTGCACGTGACAGAGTTAGGCGGGGTATTAATAAACCTGATAGGTTAATTGAAGAGTGCAATATTATTTCTTTTGCTTTATCTGTTGCAGACGAAATTGAAGGTAATGCTGAGCCTTCTTCATATTTTGAGGCTATTATCTCTGGTGATAATAATAAGTGGATGACTGCTATGCATGATGAGATGGAATCACTTGAAAGAACTTATTCATTGCAAGTGAGTTTTCAAGAGGAAAGAAGGTGTTTCTCCTAATGATGAGACAAGATATAAAGCAAGATTAGTTGCTAAAGGTTATAGCCAGATTCCAGGTATTAACTATAATGAAGTATTTTCTCCTGTTGTGAAGCATAGCTCTATTCGCACTTTACTCAGTATTGTTGCCATGCATGATTTTGAGCTTGAACAATTGGATGTTAAAACTGCATTTTTACATGGAGAATTAGAAGAGGATATTTATATGCAACAACCTGAAGGTTTTGTTATTTCCTGGAAAAGAAAAGCTTGTCTGCAAGTTAAAGAAATCTCTTTATGGATTGAAGCAATCCCCTAGACAGTGGTACAAGAGATTTGACACCTTTATGATCTCTCAAGGTTTCAGAAGGTCTAATTATGATAGTTGTGTTTATTTGAAAACTGTCAACGGTTCAACTATTTATTTGCTTCTTTATGTTGATGATATGCTTATTGCTGCAAAAAGTATGTCAAAGATTAATGAACTAAAGAAACAATTGAGTAATGAATTTGAGACGAAGGATTTGGGTGCAGCAAAGAAAATACTTGGCATGGAAATATCCAGAGATAGACCGTCTGGAAAAGTATATCTAAGTCAGAAGGGATATATTGATAAAGTTCTTCATCGTTTTAATATGCATAATACCCAAGCTAGTAAGTACTCCATTAGCTGCACACTTTAAATTATCATCAGCTTTATGTCCTAAGTCAGATGCAGATATTCTGTACATGTCTAGAGTTCCCTATTCAAGCGCAGTTGGTTCACTTATGTATGCCATGGTTTGTTCTCGTCCGGATTTATCTTATGCATTGAGTGTTGTCAGTAGATACATGGCTAATCCTGGAAAAGAGCATTGGAAAGCAGTTCAGTGGATCTTCAGATACCTGCGTGGTACTTCTAATGCTTATTTACAGTTTGGGAAAACTGGAGATGGACTTGTTGGTTTTGTTGATTCTGATTTTGCTGGTGATTTGGATAAGAGAAGATCACTCACAAGTTATGTTTTCACCATTGGTGGTTGTGCTGTGAGTTGGAGAGCAACTTTGTAGTCTATTGTGGCTTGTTCCACTATTGATGCCGAGTATATGGATATTTCCGAGGCATGCAAAGAAGCTATCTGGTTGAAAGGTTTATATACTGAGCTTTGTGGAGATTCATCTTGCCCTACCGTATTTAGTGACAGTCAAAGTGCTATATATCTTACCAAGAATACAATGTACCATGAGAGAACAAAGCACATTTATGTAAGATATCACTATATTCGAGATGTTGTTGCTGAAGGCGATTTAAAGGTATGCAAGATAAGTACTCATGATAATCCTGCTGATATGATGACAAAGCCAGTTCCGACCAATAAGTTTGAGCTTGCTCAGGCTTAGTTGGTATTTCTCATTAGTCCTATGGACTTTGACGCACAAGGTGTTTATGCTGATTTGAATGGAGTTATTTACTTTCTTCGACTATTGGAGGGAATTTGGATCAAGGTGGAGATTGTTAAATTGTGATCCAAATTATACCGTGTTGGACTAGACGTAGTACAACTGGTGTTGGTCTTTGCATTGACGTCGACGCGTACAAGTACAACTCGTTTACTTGTCCTTCAAGGACTCTCTGTATTGCCCTCATATATACCCCATGTAGTCGCGCCTCAGACGGTCCGTCGTCTCGTGCTTGTAATACTCCTCCTTATAGTGATTGCGCCTTCGTGCGTCCGTGGTTTTCTCCCACAGGGATTTCCACGTAAAAATCTGTGTCTTTCGTGTCTTGTTTTTCTCGTTATTATCTAACAATTAACATGCACAGAGAAAGAAACTATTTGCACACAAGTCATAATTCTTTTTAATCCGTACCTCCGTAAACAAAGTTTTTCCATCAGCTTCCTCAAGTACGCGACAGCCGCTTGCTGTATTTTTATTAGGGCTATAAGAAGGGCTAGTGCCCTATTTTAGGCCCCGATTGGGAGCCATGTATCATTATACACCGGTAAATATCATATAGGTGTATTTTACTGTTTCACGAGAGATTCCAGTATTTTACAAGTGGTTGAATATCATACAGTTGTATTTTACCGTTTCACATAAGATCCTAGTATCTTCTATACCTAAATAGCTAACCTTCACTAGCCGATTTCTCTCAACATGCAAATATGACACCTCATCGTTTAATATACATGGAGAAAGGTCCACCACAATATGCGATAATGCATAATAAAAAGCCACCTCAACATGCAAACATGCATGAGAATTTACATTCCACTCCCCCGTTCCTAAATATAAGACTTTTTAGAGATTTCACTATAGATTACATATGGAGTAAAATGAGTGAATCTACACTCTAATGTATGTCTATATACATCCGTATGTAGTCTGTATTAGGATCTCTAAAAGGTCTTATATTTAGGAACGGAGTGAGTATTATGATATTTACAATATACAATAATTTGACACCACAAATCATATTTATTTTCATCTTTATTTCTCACATTATTACTTCAAATATTCATATTCCATACAACCAATTCTAATTCAATATATTGCAAGACATTCCTGCAATAACGTGCGAGATATCATCTAGTTTTACAAGTGGTTGAAAACCATGTCTCACGAGGAGCTCTTTGAGCAGCACGGTTGCAACTCTCGGCTCAATCCCTGCAGCAGCCTCCATGGCACGCCGTTGCACACCTCCACCTCGCAATCTAGCATACTGCCGCACACATCCGCCTCCCCCTCGCTCATCCCTCTCTAGTTTCTTCCTTCTCCTCCCCCTCCCCCGCTGCAAACCTCGACTCGAGCCAATCTCGTGACAGATGCGGGCTGCTTGGTGCAAGCGCGTGGCCTATTGCCATATGCTCGCTATGGAGCTTGTCGGCCTACGTGCCTCACCGCCACATCCATAGTGTCAGGTTGGAAGAAGACATGTCGCAAGCGCCCTGGAGCTTGCCGCTCTTTTCCTTGCGTCTTCGGGCTAGTGGCTCGAATAACACGTCCCGCAACTGCTCGCGCCTACGCTCTCCGCCCGACCAAGACCATTGCGTGCTCTTTGTCATCGGTGGCATCCCCGTCCCAAGTTGTTACGGCAGCTTAGCCCTCGTCTTCGCGTGAGAGAGCAGAATAGTAGATGGGTCTCGACAAACGAGGGGGTGGGGAAAACAGATCAAGGGGCGTGTATCCAATACCGACCGATTGCAGTTGTAGGAGTATCTACAGCCGGGCGTCTCAAACCTTCCTCATATGCCTAGGCGGACGGTCCGGTCACTGACCGGTCAAAAAACCCACGGGCGTTTCAAACCGATCTCAAACGAGCTGGCTGACCGGCACCCCTCGTATCCAGCTCAAATATAGGGCGGATATGGGGAGGCCCGGGCGTGTCCGCCACGTCAGATCCGACCCAGGCCGGTCCACCTGACTCCACATATATTCGTCCCCATCCGCTCTTCGGACCAAACCCTAGCCACTCCGACAAGGAAGAGCAGGGCATGAGAGACAGCGGCGCCTTGAGTCCCGTGAGCCGGACGAGCTCCGCTTAAAGATCACTTTACGTTGTATGTAATAGTATGGATTTGAGGTATCCAGTTGTGGAATCAATTATTTAAGGCGTGACCGGTCATTGTCCGCAGACGCGTCCGAGCGCATTTGAGGGGTTGGATTTGTTGTATCTAGCTGTAATGCTCTAAGTAAGTGAAACGTTTTTCCTATGGGTGTATTTTACACCGCGAAAACGACCAGGGTATTTGGGATTCATCCTGTTTTTTACACGTAAATGTTTCACAGGCGTTTTGGTTTGCAAGATAACCAATCCTATTTTCGATGTGTATGTTCTACGGGCGTTTGGGCTGCAAAACGACTAAGCAAGCGCGCCCTTAGGACCGCTATTGGACTATTGGAAAAGCCATTAAGGCCGCGTTTGGCATCGATGTAATTGAATACAGGTGTAACTTAGGGCCTATTCGGTTTGGAGGATTTTTATAGAAAACACATAGGAACAAGGATCCCGAAAGAAATTTTCTATAGATGCGTTCGGTTTGTAGGAAATGTGTATAGGAATTTCGTAGGAATACTATTCATTTTCTGTGTTTTTGGAGGAAATTACACATCCACTTAAAGCTCATTTTGCGCGTAGGAACGAGGCGAGCCAATTCCTTAGGGTGGCAAGTGCCATCCTATAAAATTCCTATACTAGTCATAATTCCTACGTTATGAAATCCTCCAAACCGAATGAGCCCTTACCGGCCGAAGGCTATTCCCGGCTGGAAAAAGAAACGACGGGCCTAAGTTTTATACGGTAGTACTTGAAATGGAGCTTAAGGCCCTGCTTGAAATGGGTGCAAGTTTTTACACCTGTATTTACTTTACAGGTGTAAATTAGGTATCCTAAACTGACCAGAAACGAGCTGAAGCGCTGATCCAAGCAGGGCCTAAGGAGGTTTTTTGCATCGAGAAACTGCTGTCGCACCTCATAGATTGTTACGGATATGTTTGCTGGCAGTGACTGGAAATTGTGCTAGTGGCATGTCATCTACCGTAGTTTTCAAAATCCCCATGCGAAAGACCGACTTGCAAACAAATCACTGATATTAAAAAATTTATATTGTGACAACGACTTGAGTAAACAAGAGCTATACAAAGGACAAGTTTTGACTCTTATTGCTAGCAGTATAACCGGAAGACCTCGTACAAATACTTCATTGCTTCATGCTTGCAATTCACCAGGCTTCTTCAATTGTACGTGATACTGACTTTCACCTCACCGTGGTTTGTGCTGATTGTCCGAATTCTATGGTCCCAGTCAAGAGGGAACTCAACATCACCTTCAAAGGGGATGGGAACCCCCTTGTTGCTTGGAGTTGTCACATTCAACCGTACCTTAATTGTAAGAAATGGCTGTGGATTGATGGGCACCGTAACAATGAACCGTTGCATTGGCTGTAGGATCACACTACCATTGCTGCCAGCAGAGGGGGTGAGCTGCACCTTCTCCTCCTCCCCGCAGAGAAAGAGCAACACACTTTCATCCTCGAAGATCCGGTTATGCGCAGTGATTTGACCGTGCAAATGGATTGTCTGAAATGTATCGTCACCAAAGAGGCGGAGGCTGACCTGCACATGGACCCCCAAGCCTTCCTTCATCAACACATATGACACAATGAGGCGGCGGCCATACTTTGTTGTGATAATGCGATCTTCATACTTGTCATCCCCACGTGGGCGATCTCCAAAAACTAGAGTAGCAGTGTCAGTAATACCAGGTCCGCTTCTATCAGGGATTTCAATTTTCATGACACCAGAACCAAATCCTGAGATGGTTTCGAATGGCCCCGTGAGCACCAAATTGCCCTGCAATTATCATATCAATGAGATTAACAAAAGATGAACATTCAACGTAAAAAATGATAGACAAGTATAATAGATGTGCAGTCGCGGGTTAACCTACTAGAATATTTATGCCTTCAGGCAAGAGCCTATATATTTTTACATACAAATATAATATCAACTTTGTGTCACAAAAACATGAAGAAAATGTTGGTCAAAAACTTATGTAACGAAACAAGAAATACAACTTATAATTTGGAATCTAAGATTAATAAGAGATAAGTAAAGTTAGCATTTCACCAACATCTTAACATTCTTCTACCCAACTCTATAGCAACCTTATATCATGACAGAGCCTAGCTATCATCAATGAAGCATGCCTACCTCAGAGTCAAATTTGCAATTTTCTCCTTCTTTCTGGTGGTACACAAACTGACCACCATTCTCGTCAAAGACCATGATTTTGCCAACAAAGGGAAAGTATGGATACACAGCCAATAGCTCCACCGATGGTCTAGGTCGGCAAAAACATAGGACTTTCTCAACGTCAACCACATCATCACTGGTTTCATTAGGTGGCGACATTGGTTGCAGTTGCTTAATGTCATCATCCTCAGCATTGCCAGCAACCGCTTGCCACGTCGACCGCTCTTTGCCATCAATAGTAGCATTAGTAGCTGCCGAATCTTGCTGCTCATTGCTAGCATCATCCTCATCGCCAGGTGAAAGCAAACGGAAATCTATTATATTTTTTGTTCTTGTGTTCCAAGCCTCACAAAAAATCACCATTGTTCTTGAGAAGGATGCCTTTCAAAGAATGTGGATAATGTTAGTAATAAGCATTTAACCTCAAATCTCTCTACTTAAAAACTATGTACTCTCTCCGATCCATATTAACTGTCGCTAATTTAGTACAAAGTTGTACTAAATCAGAGACAATTAATATGGATAGGAGGGAGTAATATGTAAGGTTATGTCTTTAGTTCCTCTTTTTCATCATCCCCCTCCAACCCACCACATGTGTTTCCGGTTTTGCCGATTTTGCCACCGATTTTCCTTGAAAACGGCCTCAACTTCCCTACATCTTATAGCCTTACCAAATAAGATCATGTTTTCTTTGGTAAGCCAGAAAATACTGATTCAATTGACAGCAAAAGTCTTATTTATGATATGTAATCACATTAACAATAAACGGGCAGATAGATCACGGTGATTGCATACAAAATTTGTACACCGTTGCAACGCATGGGCAATTATGCAGTCCAAAAAAAATCGGTAAGAACTAACCATACACTCTTTCTTAGATATGATGAAAAATGCAATTAATCATTCTCAAAGCACATAACAAGATACAAAGCGCAAATTTTGCAATTACTAAGTTTATCTATTGCCTTATTTTTTTTAGTTTCCAATTTGATGAACTATGGTAATCCAGTTTGCTTAACCAGCTTAAGCACCATTTACACAACAGGTAATAAAATAAGAAAGAATGTCAATAGAACATAGTTTAAGCAAAAGATATCTTTAAGGCTGTCTTAGTTGCGTACAAATTTGTATTGTCCTCAGGATTTAGTATGGTTTTTGATGTATGCTTTCGTAGGGGATATTATTTGACGAAAATAAGATAAGAGAATCAAATCAAAATAATCTACAGGATTCCTACCTGCACATTGCCGAAACAATTCCTCATTGTTTCAAAGACTGGAGTCATCAAGAGAGACTCGGCGGTGAGTACCTTTCAAAGTGCAGATTATAATTAGCAGTGATTATTCGACTTAGACCTTGAGTCTACGAATAAAAATAATTTCAGTACAAATTGGTTGTCCTGTTAAATTGATATGCCGAAGGAATAATTAAAATACAAATTTGTGGTGCAATCTTTATCTACTGCTTCAATTAATATTCAAAACCATTCGCATCTTGAAAATTGGCCAAGGTAAGAGCAGAGTCAAGGATCAAAAGGAAAGAATTATATGAGAAAACAGATTTGGAGGTTGTGTTCGCCTACCAAACAGATTTGGATGTCCACCAGGATGCTCTTTCCGTCGGCGGCGGCCCCCCGCCGATCCCTGTCGACATACTTCACACCCACGCTCGCGGGCAGACGGCTCTCGACCGACGCTCGACGGACAGTCTAAACCCTTAGACTGGATTAGATGCGGCGGCGAAGTGAGGGCGATGGCTCGTGGTCCTGGTCCTTTACTGCGTGGATTGGCAAGCGGACGGAGGCCGACTCGGCCTCGTGCTCCGTCTCCTCCCAACGACACGCTGGGAAGCGCAGCGCCGCGCCGCCTTGTTGAACGTGTATCTATGTATAGGTCAGGGCACGCCTCCTTTCTCCTTCGTTTCTACGTACAGTGTATAGCTTGAGAGACAAGTTGAGGTTGTGCATCCTTGTACCTATACATGTGCACTTGCACGTGAGCAATGAATTGAGTCGCATGCAATCCAACCTTTCCTAACAACATGGTATCAGTTTTCGTTTTCTCTCCTGTGATCTAAACTTCGGCTCCACGCCACCGCCGCCGCTGCCCCAAAGCCGCTGCCGCAACCGCCGCCGCCGGTCTCTCTCCTTCTCACCGCAGTCGCTGCCCTCCTGCCGCTGGGGCCTCTCTCCCTACCAACGCCGCCATCATACCTTGCCGCCGCCGCTCCCTCACGCCGCCGCCGCCGCCGCATCTTGCCGCTGCTGCCTCTACCCCAAGCC
>NC_041385.1:203171421-203217827 GCF_002162155.2 Triticum dicoccoides
TACCTTGTCGCCGCCGCTCCCTCACGCTGCCGCCGCCGCCGCATCTTGCCGCCGCTGCCTCTACCCCAAGCCGCCGCTGCTGCAACCTGCCGCCGACGGCCTCTCTCCTTCCCACCGCAGCCGCCGCCCTCCTGCCGTCGTTGCCTCTCTCCCTACCTACGCCGCCGCCGCACCTTGCCGCCGCCTCCGTCCCTGCCGCTGTTCTTGCCTCTCTCCCTTCCATCTCATCTCCCACAAAAACCCTAATCCTCATCCACTTTAGCCATCTACTATTGTCGCCATGGACTCCTCTTTCTCAAGTGCCTCCAATCTTCTCACCGGCGCCAACCCGTGGACTAGAGTGGGCCATGCCCACCGCACGCCGGTTCCGTGCGACCCCACACCGAGCCTTCTCGGTCCGTGCCCGACCAGCCATCAGGCGCCCCTGGCGGCACCGCAACAGTCGCCCGGGGCGGCTACCCACCGCTGCCCGTGCAGCAGATGACGGGTGGCTACCCGCCACTGCCCCCACCCCTGCCCTATGGGGGCCCTGCCATGCCGCCGGCCCCCACGCCCTGGGATCCCGCTCCTCTTGCGGCACTGCACTCAGCTCCTTCACCGAGTAACTCCGGCGGTGGTGGTGATTGGTACATGGACACGGGCGCTACCGCCCACATGTCAGCACATCCCGGTAACCTTATCCCTTCCTATCTGGTTCACACATCCACTTGCATCATCGTCGACGACGGCTCTTCTTTACCTATCACACACATCAGCCATAGTTCTTTTCCTTCTAGATACATGCCATTATCTATGTATACATTCTTGTCTCACCTACACTAATCAAGAATCTAGTTTTTGTTCGTTCTTTTACTCGTGAAAATCCTGTCAATGTTGAATTTGACGAAATCGGTTTTTCCGTTAAGGACGCCCGTACCCGGATGGTTCTCCACCGGTGTGACAGCCTAGACGAGCTCTACCCGGTGCACTCATCCTCCACCGCCACCGCCACCGCCACCCCTGTCGACCTCTAGCATGCTCGTTTAGGCCATCCCAATTCAGCCGCACTTCGTCATACTCTTCAGAGTTCCTCACCATGTAATAAGATCGATGACCATACCTGCCATGATTTTCGTGTTGGGATGCATGTTCGTCTTCCGTTTAGTGCATCCACCACCATATCTTCTTTTCTATTCCAATTACTTCATAGTGATATATGGACATCTCCGGCCGCGAGCAATACTGGCTATCTTTATTACCTCGTGATCTTAGACGGTTTCTCACATTATGTGTGGACGTTTCCCTTACGTCGCAAGTCTAATGCACTCACGACTCTTACGGCTTTCTATGCCTACGTCTCCATGCAGTTTGATCGACCCATACATGCACTCCAAACCGATAAAGGGAAAGAATTTACAACCTTGTCGTTCGCACACTTCTCGCATCACATGGCACCATCTTTCGCCTCACATGTCCATACACATCTCAGCAGAACGGCCGCGTTGAACGCGTGCTATGCACTCTCAATGATTGTGTATGTACCGTTCTCTTTCATGCTAACGTGCCTCCTCGGTTTTGGCCCGACACACTCGCCATCGCATCTCTTCTACTTAACATACGTCCATGTCATGTTCGCTGGAACTATGCACCCCACCAGCTCCTCTTCGGCACTCCACCCTCGTATGACGAGCTTCGTGTCTTTGGGTGTCTTTGTTACCCTAGCATTGCCTCCACTGTTGGGGAACGTAGTAATTTCAAAAAAATTCCTACGCACACGCAAGATCATGGTGATGACATAGCAACGAGAGGGGAGAGTGTTGTCCACGTACCCTCGTAGACCGTAAGCGGAAGCGTTAGCACAATGCGGTTGATGTAGTCGTACGTCTTCACGATCCGACCGATCCAAGCACCGAACGTACGGCACCTCCGAGTTCAGCACACGTTCAGCTCGATGACGATCCCCGGGCTCCGATCCAGCAAAGCTTCGGGGATGAGTTCCTTCAGCACGACGGCGTGGTGACGATGATGATGTTCTACCGGCGCAGGGCTTCACCTAAACTCCGCGACGATATGACCGAGGTGGAATATGGTGGAGGGGGCACCGCACAAGGCTAAGGAACGATCCGTAGATCAACTTGTGTGTTCTAGGGTGCCCCCCCCCCCCCGTATATAAAGGAGCCAGGGGGGAGGAGGCGGCCGGCCAAGGAGGGCGCGCCAAGGGGGAGTCCTACTCCCACCGGGAGTAGGACTCCCTTCTTTCCTAGTTGGAGTAGGAGAAGGGGGAAGGAGGAGGAAGAGGGGAAGGAAGGGGGGGCGCCGCCCCCCTCTCCTTGTCCTATTCGGACTGGGGAGGGGAGGGGGCGCGGCCCACCTCTTGCCTCCTCTCCTCTTCTCCCTTATGGCCCATGAAGGCCCAATAACCCCCGGGAGGGTTCCGGTAACCCCCCGGTACTCCGGTAAAATGCCGATTTCACCCGGAACACTTCCGATGTCCAAACATAGGATTCCAATATATCAATCTTTATGTCTCGACCATTTCGAGACTCCTCATCATGTCCGTGATCACATCCGGGACTCCGAACAAACTCCGGTACATCAAAACTTATAACTCATAATAAAACTGTCATCGTAACGTTAAGCGTGCGGACCCTACGGGTTCGAGAACTATGTAGACATGACCTAGAACTATTCTCGATCAATAACCAATAGCGGAACCTGGATGCCCATATTTGTTCCTACATATTCTACGAAGATCTTTATCGGTCAAACCGCATAACACATACGTTGTTCCCTTTGTCATCGGTATGTTACTTGCCCGAGATTCGATCGTCGGTATCCAATACCTAGTTCAATATCGTTACCGGCAAGTCTCTTTACTCGTTACGTAATGCATAATTCCGTAACTAACTCTTTAGCTACATTGCTTCCAAGGCTTATAGTGATGTGCATTACCGAGAGGGCCCAGAGATAGCTCTCCGACAATTGGAGTGACAAAACCTAATCTCGAAATACGCCAACCCAACAAGTACCTTTGGAGACACCTGTAGTACTCCTTTATAATCACCCAGTTACGTTGTGACGTTTGGTAGCACCCAAAGTGTTCCTCCGGTAAACGGGAGTTGCATAATCTCATAGTTACAGGAACATGTACAAGTCATGAAGAAAGCAATAGCAACATACTAAACGATCAAGTGCTAGGCTAACGGAATGGGTCATGTCAATCATATCATTCTCCTAATGATGTGATCCCATTAATCAAATAACAACTCATGTCTATGGTTAGGAAACTTAACCATCTTTGATTAACGAGCTAGTCAAGTAGAGGCATACTAGTGACAGTATGTTTGTCTATGTATTCACACATGTATTATGTTTCCGGTTAATACAATTCTAGCATGAATAATAAACATTTATCATGAAATAAGGAAATAAATAATAACTTTATTATTTCCTCTAGGGCATATTTCCTTCAGTCTCCCACTTGCACTAGAGTCAATAATGTAGTTCACATCGCCATGTGATTTAACACGAATATTCATATCTGTATATGATTAACACCCATAGTTCACATCGTCATGTGACAAACACCCAAAGGGTTTACTAGAGTCAATAATCTAGTTCACATAGCTATGTGATTAACACCCAAAGAGTACTGAGGTGTGATCATGTTTTGCTCATGAGAGAAGCTTAGTCAACGGGTCTATCACATTCAGAGCCGTATGTATTTTGCAAATATTCTATGTCTACAATGCTCTGCACGGAGCTACTATAGCTAATTGCTCCCACTTTCAATATGTATCCAGATTAAGACTTAGAGTCATCTGGATCAGTGCCAAAAACTTGTATCGATGTAACCCTTTACGATGAACCTTTTTGTCACCTCCATAATCGAGAAACGTATCCTTATTCCACTAAGGATAATTTTGACCAATGTCCAGTGATCTACTCCTAGATCACTATTGTACTCCCTTGCCAAACCAGGGCAGAGTATACAATAGGTCTGGTCCATAGCATAGCATACTTTATAGAACCTATGACTGAGGCATAGGGAATGACTTTCATTCTCTTTTATATTTTCTGCTGTGGTCGGGATTTGAGTCTTACTCAATTTCATACCTTTGCAACACAGGCAAGAACTCTTTCTTTGACTGTTCCATTTTGAACTACTTCAAAATCTTGTCAAGGTATGTAATCATTGAAAATCTTATCAAGTGTCTTGATCTATCTCAATAGATCTTGATACTCAATATGTAAGTAGTTTTACTGAGGTCTTTCTTTTAAAGAACTCATTTCAAATACTCCTTTATGCTTTGCAGAATAATTCTACATTATTTCCGATCAACAATATACTTATCAGAAATGTTGTAGTGCTCCCACTCACTTTCTTGTAAATACAGGCTTCTCCAAAAGTCTGTATAAAACCATATGCTTTGATCACACTATCAAAGCGTTTATTCCAACTCTGAGATGCTTGCACCAGTCCATAAATGGATTGCTGGAGCTTGCACACTTTGTCAGCACCTTTTGGATCAACAAAACCTTCTGGCTGCATCATATACAACTCTTCTTCCAGAAATCCATTCAAGAATGCAGTTTTGACATCCATTTGCCAAATTTCATAATCATAAAATGCAGCAATAGCTAACATGATTCGGACAGACTTAAGCATCGCTGCGGGTGAGAAAGTCTCATCGTAGTCAACCCCTTGAACTTGTCAAAAACCTTTCGCAACAAGTCGAGCTTTATAGACAGTTACATTACCATCAGCGTCAGTCTTCTTCTTAAAGATCCATTTATTCTCAATGGCCTGCCGATCATCGGGCAAGTCAACCTAAGTCCATACTTTGTTCTCATACATGGATCCCATCTCAGATTTCATGGCCTCTAGCCATTTTGCGGAATCTGGGCTCATCATCGCTTCCTCATAGTTCGTAGATTTATCATGGTCTAGTAACATGACTTTCAGAACAGGATTACCATACCACTCTGGTGCGGACCGTACTCTGGAAGACCTACGAGGTTCTGTAGTAACTTGATCTGAAGTTTCACGATCATCATCATTAGCTTCCTCACTAATTGGTGTAGGAATCACTGGAACTGATTTCAATGATGAACTATTTTCCAATTCGGGAGAAGGTACAGTTACCTCATCAAGTTCTACTTTCCTCCCACTCACTTCTTTCGAGAGAAACTCCTTCTCTAGAAAGGATCCATTTTTAGCAACGAATATCTTGCCTTCGGATCTGTGATAGAAGGTGTACCCAACAATTTCTTTTGGGTATTCTATGAAGACGCACTTCTCCGATTTGGGTTCGAGCTTATCAAGTTGAAAACATTTTTCATATAAGCATCGCAACTCCAAACTTTAAGAAACGACAGTTTAGGTTTACTACTAAACCGTAGTTCATACGGTGTCGTCTCAACGGATTTAGATGGTGCCCTATTAAACGTGAATGCAGCTGTCTCTAATGCATAACCCCAAAATGATAGTGGTAAATCAGTAAGAGACATCATAGATCACACCATATCCAATAAAGTGCGGTTACGACGTTCGGACACACCATAACGTTGTGGTGTTCCAGGTGGCGTGAGCTGTGAAACTATTCCTGAAAGTGCGTTATATCGACTAGACGGGGGGTGAATAGGCGATTTTTATGAATTCTTCACTGAGGAATTTGCCGGTGAGGAAATTCCTTAGTGAAGAACTACTACAGCGGAATAAGTACTCAGAAGTAAGCATAACAGAATACAAGCATGGTCATCATGATGAAATGAAGACTAGCATAGAGTACAGAAAGCGTAATCACAGGATAACACAAGATGAAGACAAACAGACTGAAGAAATTGAACTGAGGAAATTGAGAAAGTCTTCAGTCAAAGTCTTCAAACACAGTATGAACAAACACTCAACACAGTAATGAGGAAATGAAAGGGTTGAGGAAATAGAACCAGTTAGGTTGGTGAAGACAATGATTTGGTAGACCAGTTCCAACTGCTGTCTCAGTTGTACGTCTGGTTGGAGCGGCTGAGTATTTAAACTCGAGGACACACAGTCCCGGACACCCAGTCACTGAGCACGTAGCTCAGGACACCCAGTCCTCACCGTATTCTCCTTGAACTATGGTCACGCAGACCTCATCCAATCACTCGTGGTAAGTCTTCAGGCGACTTCCAAACCGTCACAGACTTGGTCACTTGGCGATCCACAATTCCTCTTGGATGCTCTAGACCATGACGCCTAACCGTCTGGAAGAAGCATAGTCTTCAAAGGTAACAAGCGTCGGATCCACGCAGGATCAATTTCTTTAGTGATGCTCAATCACTTTGGGTTTGTAGGGGTTTGGTTTTGGGTTTTCCTCACTTGATGATTTTCGCTCAAAGTCCTCGGAGGATGGGTTGCTCTCAAATGACAAGTGTCAAGTTCTCTCGGAGCAGCCAACCAGCTAGTGGTTGTAGGGGGCGGCTATTTATAGCCTAGGGAGCAGCCCGACATGATAAGACATAAATGCCCTTCAATGATATGACCGTTAGGTGGATGAGATATTTTGGGACAGCTGGCGCGCAGCACAACAACGGTCAGAAATTTGACTCTCAAATTCCTCAGGGCTATCATGTTCCTCACTGTGTAGGCAATTCGCACTCGCGAATTCCTAACTCCTCAGTCAGAACAAATTCATCAGCGACCAGAAGAACTTCGTCTCTGTCACTGAAGAAAGTGACTGAACTGTATGAGATTTCCAAAGGCTTCACTCGAAGGGATTGGTAGGTGTAGGATTTTGAGTTGAGCATCACATGGAAATTTTTCCTTAGTATTTCCTCGACCCCCTTTAACAGTACGGTGTTTCCTATGACTCAAGAAAGAGAAAATGAAACTACGAAAACAAAAGTCTTCACGCTTCATGTTCCACAAATGAATACCAAGTCTTCAAGGTCACACCAATTTCTTCACTTTCAAAGTCTTCAGAAAGTCTTCAGAATATCAAAGTCTTCAGTCGAAGAACTTTATTTTTAGGGGTCGACTTTCTCTGTAAATATCAAACTCCTCATAGACTTATAGACCTGTGTACACTCACAAACGCATTAGTCCCTTAACCTATAAGTCTTCAATACACCAAAATCACTAAGGGGCACTAGATGCACTTACAATCTCCCCCTTTTTGGTGATTGATGACAACATAGGTTAAGTTTTCAACGGGGATAAACATATGAAGTGTAAATACTGATATTGAGGAATTTGATTGCAAGATATAGAAGAACTCCCCCTGAAGATGTGCACAGTGAGGAATTTGCGTTTGAGGCAATGCACATTTGAAGAGTTGAATCATGGAGATCTCCCCCTATATCTTGTAATTCATACACGCATTTGATGAAGAATTTGAAATGCATGATGAAATATGGTGCCTGATGAAGTTCAACATGCGTGCAATAATATTAACGAGGAATAAGCATGCCGAATGAAGCATCAAAAGTACCAGAGCATAGTGCAACAAAAGTATCAGCGCACCATCGGGTTTAAGATTACAACTCGATCCAAATAAAAGTTTCAGAAGAACAAGAGTTGTAACTTAAAAAATTGCCCTTAATATAGACCCGCTTGAAGACTAACTCAGATTTCTCCCCCTTTGTCATCAACTGACCAAAAGGATTGAAACTAAGGACTAACGCCCCGGAAGAATTTCAAGTCGATGGAGGAGCGCCAGCGTTGTCGGGGTTGTTTGTTGTAGCAGGGCCTGCCGCAGTGTCGTCCAAATCTTCATACTCATCAGTGTCGCGCGATAAAGAATAAGAGCTGGCCACTAGTGGAGGAACTTTGACCCTCTTGAATTTCTTCGGAGGAGGTGCAGACCAGTCAAATTCTTCCTTGAGACCCATAGTCTTCAGTTCTTCAGCGCTATAGATATGAGTGAGGACAGCCCAGTTGCGGTTGAAGGTTTCATGAAGGTAGTATTGGTTCTTCTTCACTGCATTGTGTGTTGAGATCATATTGTGAAGAAGTGCACCAAACTGACGCTTTACCCATTTGTGATTGCGATCAACCTTCTGATGAAGACTGAGGAGTAACTCACGGTCAGTCATCACCTTGGGTGCTGTGGCTTGAGGATTTTGCTTGGCTGAGGTATTTGCGGCAGTTTCATGTGTGGCAGAGTCGTCATTGGTAGAGTAAGATGCAGCCAGGCGAAATTGACCATCCAATGGACGAATGCCTTCATCGATCACAGCAGCTGCCTTGCCTTTATCATCAGCTGATGAAACTGTCCGTTTGAGGACTTCAATGGGAGGCAAGTAGCTACCGTGATTCAGAGTGTCAGCTTTGTAATTCAGTGAAGATCTTGCCCTGATGAATCTCATGATCCAAGGCGCATAGGGCTTCAGCTCGAATGGTGACATAGCAATATTGGCCAGAGTCCTCATGAAGAAATCATGGAAGTTGACGGGAACGCCATGAATGATGTTGAAAAGCATATTCTTCATGATGCCAACGACTTCTTCATCATTTGAGTCGTGGCCTTTGATAGGACTCATTGTCTTCGTCAGAATGCGATAGACAGTCCGAGGCACATAGAGTAATTCCTTGACGAGGAATTTGGTTCGTGGGACCTGCCCAGGCTTCAAAGGCTTCATGAGCACTTGCATATAGTGATTTGTCAGTTCAGGGTCACTGTAGGTGCAACATGCACTGTCATGGGGAGGATCGAGAGGAAGGACACGAAGCAATTCAGTTGCTGGTGCCTTGTAGTGAGTGTTTTCAGTCATCCAATCCAACACCCATGAGTTGACGTCTTCAGCGTCTCCAGTGATATGCAGTGTCGCGTAGAACTGAAGAATGAGTTCTTCATTCCAATCGCAAATGTCCGTGCAGAAATTTAGTAGCCCTGCATCGTGAAGAACACTGAGGACTGGCTCGAAGCATGGCAGAGATTCCATGTCCACGTGAGGAATATGTTCATGATCGAAGATTTTGTCTTTGTCAAACAGCACTGAGGAATAGAAGTTGGCTTGACTAGCAGTCCAGAAATGCCTCTTCCTTATGCGAGTAGAGTCATAGGGGTTGTAGTCAGTGAAGAATACATGCTCGGAAAAGAAGTCTTCAGCCTTGAACTTCTGTTTGCTTGAGAACGGATTCTTTGGCTTTGGCAGAGGGATGTCAGTGAGTTGCATCACCACCTCAGGAATCGCGAGCTCAGGTTCTTCAGGTTAAGGAATTTCTGGTTCCTCTTCTTGTGCAACCTGAGGATCAGCAGCAGCAGGTTCTTCAGCACTAGTGGCTGGAATTTCTTCATGCACAGAGGGAGTGGGTTGAGTTTCTTCAGAGCCTAGTTGAACTGTTGTTGCAGGGGACAGAGGAATCTGTTGGATAGGTGTGAAGAGAGGAGTATTGGGATGCTAATTTTCCCAAAAGTCATCATTCATCACAGGTGTGGTGCATCCTATATCCACATCTTCATCTTCAATTTCCTCAACACCAGCCTCTTTAGCTGTGAACTGAGGCATAGGTGAGAAAATGACTGGCGTTGAAGGGATTGCGTCCACTTCAATTTCTTCATCAATCTGCTCTGACGAAGCAGCAGAATGATTTTCTTCATCAGATCCGCTTGGGATCACATAGTCTTCTCCAAAAGGAACAAGGTCCTTTGATGGCATGGAGGAAATTGGAACAACATCAATTGGATTTTCGAGTGAGCTGGTCATTGGCTTCATCTTCTTCGCAGCCGAAGAATTTGACGCAGCTGATGCCTTCCTTTTCTTCACTGCAGCTTGCTCTGCAGCCTTGGTCTTCTTCACATCATAGGCAGATGGAAGAATTGGAGTTGGTGTAGGCGCGGGAGGAGCTGAGGAATCTGGTTGATTTTCTTCAGGCGCAACTGATGCAGTTGCCCTGATCTCTTCAGTTTCTTCAGGCGCACCACTAGTGGATGCCCTGGCAATTTCTTCAGCGGTTGGAATGGAGTCATCAGCCCTGGAACTAGCATTTTCTTCAGCAGGCTGAAAGTCATCAGCGGTGCTGGCATGTTCTTCAGCAGGCTGAGCAGAGTCTGCAGCCTGAGGGTTTTCTTGTTGCGATGGGGCTGCAACATTCGTGAATTTCTTCGTCACACATTGACGAATCTCACTTTGGCTCCTTGCCAATCAGCATAGTAGGTATCAAAGTCTTTGCTGAGGGCTTGAATTTCAGACTGAGCCTTGAGAAGTTCCTCAGGTGTCATTCTGACAATATTTTTCTTCAGGAGCTTCTCCTTTCTGTATTGTGCTTTCTTGATCTCTCTTGCCTTTTCAAACTTCCATTTCTCTTGAGTGATGAAATGGGTCAGCATGTGACTTTGACCAGGAGTCAGATGAAAATCAGGCATTGGGGTGTTTGGATCCTTGTGCCAGAGGTCAATGTAGTCGAGGATCTTCCTCGGATCCAAAAGCAGTGGCACAGATGTGCCTTTGGCTCTAGCGGCCTTCACCTGTCTGTCTCTGATGATTTTTGCAAGTTCATCATCAGAAGCTTCATCATCAGAGGGCACATGGAATGCGACTTGTTTCTTCTTTGGACTTGGCCGAGGACCGCGTCCAGCTGTTGCTTTAGTCTTCAACAGTGTGGGGCCTGATGAGGAAATTGGTGCAGCTGAGGAACTTGCTGAGACACCAGAGGCAATCGAGAAACCAGCAGTCCTTTGACATGTAGCCAGATGCACAGGAGCTGAGGACTTTGAAGGAGCTACTGAGGACTTTGGTGGAGCAGTAGCAGTGTGAGGAATTTGCCGTGAGGGCATTGCTGAGGAACTTGGCCGTGAGGGCGCTGTTGGTGAAGCACTTGGCTTACGAGCAGGCTTCTTCGGCATGGATTTCCACGGTTTGACCGAGGCCTCAGTAGCAGCAGCAGTGGCAGAATCCTCATTGAATTTCTTCACTGCCTCCTTGGCTTGTCTTGCCAATTTAGCTTGGCGCTTAGCCCATTCTTCAGGAAAGTCCTCACCACGCTTGATGCTCGTGGGGTCAGCTACTTGGCCAGGTGCCAATGGAGCTCTTGGGCATGGAGGATTGAGAGCGAATTTCTTCATGTACTTTGGAGTCACATATCTGTATTCCCTCCATTCTCTTCCCCATCTCCGTTCAATCCTCTGAATGCGCACCTTACGCTGATTTTTGTTTTCTTTGCCGAATTTGGCTTCATCAGGTGTGCAATAGTCCTTATAAATGTCATCAGGGATCTCGAAAGCAGTCATGACCTCAGGCTTCTTTCCTCCTTTCTGTAGTCTCTTACCTTCAGCCATATTCTTCAGATGAGGAATTTGAACAATTGAACACTCTGAAGAACTATGCAATTTTTCTTCGAGGAACGCTGCAAATGAGTTAAGTTGATGAGAACCTAGTGATTCAGCAGCAGACATGAGTACCTGTGAACAGAGTATAGGTGCGAGGAATTTGGAGAGGTCATATGCATTCTCAGAAGGTTTTTCGAAAAGAACAAGTTTTGAGGAATTTGACCAGATGAACCTTGAGGAATTTCACTAAGCGTTCTTGTCTTAGGTTCCAGAGTTGTACAGATCGAAGATCCACACAATTAGGGAATCTTGAAGAAAATGATTGCTTAGAGAAACAGTTCAAGATCATATGATCTGTGAGGTGTTCATATGTGTGAAGATTTGAAGAATAAACACCTTTGAAGATTTTCAGGAAAGTTTGAGAATCAAAGTGAGTAATAAAAGTAACTTTTAATTACCCGAAGTGAAGAACACGACGAACTGAGAAGAACAGATGTGAAGTTCGTCAAATTAGATCTCCCACGCCCTAACTTGGCAGAGGAAGACAGCTACGGCGGCGCCAGAGTGAAGATTTCCGCAACCGGCGCGAGTACGTCGGCGACGAGGTCGAGGCAGCGAAGCTCTTCCTCACTGGCGATGATGGAGTAGCGGCGGCGCTAGGGTTTGAGGAGCTCGAGTGAGAGAGTAGCGATCGAGCGGAGTAAATGAAGTGAGGAAGGGGAGAGTGAAAGTGCGTTATATTGACTAGAGGGGGGGTGAATAGGCGATTTTTATGAATTCTTCACTGAGGAATTTGCTGGTGAGGAAATTCCTTAGCGAAGAACTACTTGCAGCGGAATAAGTACTCAGAAGTAAATATAACAGGATACAAACATAGTCATCATGATGAAATGAAGACTAACACAGAGTACAGAAAGCGTAAACACAGGATAACAAGATGAAGACAAACAGACTGAAGAAATTGAACTGAGGAATTTGTGAAAGTCTTCAGTCAAAGTCTTCAAGCACAGATATGAACAACAGTCAACACAGTAATGAGGAAATGAAAGAGTTGAGGAGATAGAACCAGTTAGTTGGTGAAGACAATGATTTGGTAAACCAGTTCCAACTGTTGTCTCAGTTGTACGTCTGGTTGGAGCGGCTGAGTATTTAAACTCGAGGACACACAGTCCCGGACACCCAGTCTCTGAGCCGCAACTCAGGACACCCAGTTCTCACCATATTCTCCTTGAACTAAGACCACGCAGGCCTCGTCCAATCACTCGTGGTAAGTCTTCAGGCGACTTCCAAACCTTCACAGACTTGGTCACTCGGCGATCCACAATTCCTCTTGGATGCTCTAGACCTTGACGCCTAACCGTCTGGAAGAAGCACAGTCTTCAAAGGTAACAAGCGTCGGATCCACGCAGGATCAATTTCTTCAGTGATGCTCAATCACTTTGGGTTTGTGGAGGTTTGGTTTTGGGATTTTCCTCACTCGATGATTTTCGCTCAAAGTCCTCGGAGGATGGGTTGCTCTCAAATGACAAGTGTCAAGTTCTCTCGGAGCAGCCAACCAGCTAGTGGTTGTAGGGGGCGGCTATTTATAGCCTAGGGAGCAGCCCGACATGATAAGACATAAATGCCCTTCAATGATATGACCGTTAGGTGGATAAGATATTTTGGACAGCTAGCGCGCAGCACAGCAACGGTCGGAAATTTGACTCTCAAATTCCTCAGGGCTATCATGTTCCTCACTGTGTAGGCAATTCGCACTAGCGAATTCCTAACTCCTCAGTTAGAGCAAAGTCATCAGTGACCAGAAGAACTGCGTCTCTGTCACTGAAGAATTTGACTAAACTGTATGAGATTTCCAATGGCTTCACTCGAAGGGATTGGTAGGTGTAGGATTTTGAGTTGAGCATCACATGGAAATTTTTCCTTAGTATTTCCTCGACCCCCTTTAACAGTACGGTGTTTCCTATGACTCAAGAAAGAGAAAATGAAACTACGAAAACAAAAGTCTTCACGCTTCATACTCCTCGAATGAATATCAAGTCTTCAAGGTCACACCAATTTCTTCACTTTCAAAGTCTTCAGAAAGTCTTCAGAATATCAAAGTCTTCAGTTGAAGAACTTCATTTTTAGGGGTCGACTTTCTCTGTAAATATCAAACTCCTCATAGACTTATAAACCTGTGTACACTCACAAACGCATCAGTTACTTAACCTATAAGTCTTCAATACACCAAAATCACTAAGGGGCACTAGATGCACTTACAATCTCCCCCTTTTTGGTGATTGATGACAACATAGGTTAAGTTTTCAATGGGGATAAACATATGAAGTGTAAATACTGATATTGAGGAATTTGATTGCAAGATATAGAAGAACTCCCCCTGAACATGTGCATAGTGAGGAATTTGCTTTTGAGGCAATGCACATTTGAAGAATTGAATCATGGAGTTCTCCCCCTATATCTTGTAATTCATACACGCATTTGATATATAATATGAAGAATTTGAAATGCATGATGAAATATGGTGCCTGATGAGATTCAGCATGCGTGCAATAATATTAACGAGGAATAAGCATGCAGAATAGCACATCAAAAGTATCAGAGCTCAGTGCATCAAAAGCATCAGAGCATGACCAAAAGTATCAAGGCACCATCGGATTTAAGATTACAACTCGATCCAATAAGAAGTTTCGGAAGAACGAGAGTTGTAACTTAATAAAATGCCCATAATATAAACCCTCTTGAAGACTAACTCAGATTTCTCCCCCTTTGTCATCAAATGACCAAAAGGGTCGAAACTGAGGACTAACGCCCCTGAAGATTTTCAAGTCGATGGAGGAGCGCCAGTGTTGTCAGGGTTGTTTGTTGAAGTAGGGCCTGCCGCAGTGTCGTCCAAATCTTCATGTTCATCAGTTTCACATGATGAAGAATAAGAACTGGCCACCAGATCAGGAACTTTGACTCTCTTGAATTTCTTCGGAGGTGGTGCAGACCAGTCAAATGCTTCTTGGAGACCCATAGTCTGAAGTTCTTCCGCGGAATATACATGAGAGAGAACAGCCCAGGTGCGGTTGAGGGTTTCATGAAGATGATACTGATTTTTCTTCACTGCATTATGGGTTGAGGTCATGTTGTGAAGAATTACAACAAATTGGCGTTTCACCCATTTGTGATTGCGACCAACCTTCTGATGAAGACTGAGGAGTAACTCACGGTCAGTCATCACCCTGGGTGCTGTTGCTTGAGGATTTTGCTTAGCTGAGGTATTTGCGGCAGTGTCATGTGTTGCAGAATCGTCATTGGTGGAGTAAGAAGTAGCTAGACGGAATTGACCATCCAATGGACGAGTGCCTTCATCGATCACAGCAGCTGTCTTGCCCTTATCATCAGATGATGAAACTGGTCGCTTGAGGACTTCAATGGGCGGCAAGTAGCTACCATGGTTCAGAGTGTCAGCCTTGTAATTCAGTGAAGATCTTGCCCTTATGAATCTCATAATCCAAGGCGCATAGGGCTTCAGCTCAAAAGGTGACATTGCAACATTAGCCAGAGTCCTCATGAAGAAATCATGGAAGTTGACGGGAACGCCATGAATGATGTTGAAAAGCATGTTCTTCATGATGCCAACGACATCTTCATCATTTGAGTCGTGGCCTTTGATAGGACTCATTGTCTTCGTCAGGATTCGATAGACAGTCTGAGGCACATACAGCAATTCTTTGACGAGGAATTTGGTTCGAGGGGCCTGCCCTGGCTTCAAAGGCTTCATGAGCACTTGCATATAATGATCAGTCAGTTCGCGGTCATTGTAGATGCAACGTGCACTGTCATGGGGAGGATCAAGAGGAAGGACACGAAGCAATTCAGTTGCTGGTGCCTTATAGTGAGTGTTTTCTGTCATCCAATCCAGCACCCATGAATTGACATCTTCAGCATCTCCGGTGATATGCAAAGTGGCATAGAACTGAAGAATGAGTTCTTCATTCCAATCACAAATATCAGTGCAGAAATTCAGTAGTCCTACATCGTGAATAACTCAGAGAACTGGCTCGAAGCACGGCAGAGATTCCATATCCACATGAGGAATGTGCTCATGATCGAAGATTTTGTCCTTGTCAAAGAGCACTGAGGAATAGAAGTTGGCTTGAGTAGCAGTCCAGAAACGTCTCTTCCTTATGCGAGCAGAGTCATATGGATTGTAATCAGTGAAGAACACATGCTCAGAAAAGAAGTCTTCAGCCTTGAATTTTTGCTTGCTGGAGAACGGATTCTTCGGTTTGGGCAGAGGAGTATCAGTGATTTGCAGTACAACCTCAGGAATCGCGATCTCAGGTGCTTCAGGCTGAGGAATTTCTGGTTCCTCTTCTTGTGCAGTTTGGGGATCAGCAGCAGGTTCTTCAGCACTAGCAGCTAGAATTTCTTCATGAACAGACGATGTGGGATGAGTTTCTTCAGAACCCATTTGAACAGTTGTAGCCGGGGACTGAGGAATTTGTTGAATGGGGGTAAAGAGAGGAGTATTGGGATGCTGACTTCCCCAAAAGTCATCGTTCATCACTGGTGTAGTGCATCCAATATCCACGTCTTCTTCTTCCTTTTCAATTTCCTCAACACCAGCCTCTTCAGCTGTGAACTGAGGCATAGGTGAGGAAACGACTGGCGGTGAAGGGAATGTTTCCACTTCAATTTCTTCATCAAACTGCTCCGAGGTAGCAACAAAATGATTTTCTTCATCAGATCCGCTTGGGATCTTGTAGTCTTCTCCATAAGGAACAATTTCCTTAGACGACATGGAGGAAATGGGAACGGCATCAATAGGATTTTCAAGCGAGCTGGTCATTGGCTTCATTTTCTTCGCGGCCGAAGAATTTGACGCAGCTGATGCCTTCCTTTTCTTCACTGCAGCTCGCTCTGCAGCCTTTGTCTTCTTCACTTCATAAGCAGAAGGAAGAATTGGAGTTGGTGTTGGCGCAGGAGGAGCTGAGGACTGTGGTTCATTTTCTTCAGGCGCAACTGGTGCAGTTGCCCTGATCTCTTCAGTTTCTTCAGGCGCACCACTAGTGGATGCCCTGGGAATTTCTTCAGTGGCTGGAATGGAGTCATCAGCCCTGGAACTTGTATTCTCATCAGCAGGCTGAAAGTCATCAGCAGTGCTGGCATGTTCTTCAGCAGGCTGAGCAGAGTCTGCAGCCTGAGGATTTTCTTGTTGCGATGGGGCTGCAACAGTTGTCATTTTCTTTGTTAAATTGACGAATCTCACTTTGGCTCCTTGCCAATCAGCATTGTATGCATCGAAATCTTTGCTGAGGGCTTGGATTTCAGATTGAGCTTTGAGAAGTTCTTCAGGAGTCAGGTTGACAATGTTCTTCTTTAGAAGCTTCTCCTTTCTGGCTTGTGCTCTCTTTATCTCACGAGCCTTTTCAAATTTCCATTTCTCTTCAGAGATGAAATGGGTCAGCATATGACTTTGACCAGGAGTCAGAGGCAGGTCAGGCATTGGAGTGTTTGGATCCTGATGCCATAAGTCGATGAAGTCAAGGATCTTCTTTGGATCCAAAAGCAGAGGCACAGTTGTTCCTTTGGCTCTAGCGGCCTTTGCTAGTCTGTCTCTGATGATTTCTGCAAGTTCTTCATCAGAAGCCTCGTCATCAGAGGGCACTTGGAAAGCAACTTTCTTTCTTGGACTTGGCCGAGGACCGCGTCCAGCTGTTGCTTTTGTCTTCAGCAGAGTGGGGCCTGATGAGGACATTGGTGCAGCTGAGGAACCTGCTGAGACACCAGAAGCAATTGAGAAACCCTGAGTCCTTTGACATGTAGACAGGTGCACAGGAGTTGAGGACTTGGAGGGAGCTGCTGAGGACTTTGGTGGAGCAGCAGTAGTCTGAGGAATTTGTCGTGAGGGCGCGGCTGAGGAACTTGGCCGTGAGGGCGCTGATGGTGAAGCACTTGGCTTGCGAGCAGGCTTCTTCGGCATTGATTTCCTCGGCTTGACCGAGGTCTCAGCGGCAGCAGCAGCAGCAGAATCCTCATTGAATTTCCTCACTGCCTCCTTGGCTTGTCTTGCCAGTTTTGCTTGACGCCTAGACCATTCTTCAGGAAAATCTTCACCACGCTTGATGCTGGTGGGATCGGCGACTTCGCCAGGTGCCAATGGAGCTCTTGGGCATGGAGGGTTTAAGGCGAATTTCTTCATCTACTTTGGAGTAACATAGCGATATTCCCTCCATTCTCGTGCCCATCTTTGTTCTATCCTCTGAATGCGCACTTTGCGCTGATTTTTGTTCTCTTTGCCAAATTTGGCTTCATCAGGTGTGCAGTAATCATTATATATGTCATCAGGGATTTCAAAAGCAGTCATGACCTCAGGCTTCTTACCTCCTTTCTGCGGTCTCTTTCCTTCTGCCATTTTCTTCAGATGAGGAATTTGAACAATAGAACACTCTGAAGAAGTATGCAGTTTTTCTTCGAGGAACGCTGCAAATGAGTTAAGTTGATGAGAACCTAGTGATTCAGTAGCGGACATGAGTACCTGTGAACAGAGTGTAGGTGCGAGGAATTTGGAGAGGTCATATGCGTTCTCAGAAGATTTTTCGAAAAGACAAGTTTTGAGGAATTTGACCAGTTGAGCCTTGAGGAATTTCACTAAGCGTTCTTGTCTTAGGTTCCAGAGTTGTATAGATCGAAAATCCGCACAATTGAGGAATCTTGAAGAAATGAGTGCTTAGAGAGATAAATCAGGAGCATACAGTGTGTGAGGTGTTCATATGTGAAGATTTGAAGAATAAAACACCTTTGAAGATTTTCAGAAAAGTTTGAGAATCAAAGCGAGTAATAAAAGTGACTTTTAATTACCCGAACTGAAGAACACGACGAACAAAGATGAACCATGGTGAAGTTCGTCAAGTTAGATCTCCCACGCCCTAACTTGGCAGAGGGAGACAGCTACGGCGGCGGCGGAGTGAAGATTTCCGCAGCCGGCGCGAGTACGACGGCAACGAGGTCGAGGCAGTGAAGCTCTTCCTCACCGACGGCGATGGAATAGCGGCGGCGCTAGGGTTTGAGGAGAGCTCGAGCGAGAGACAGCGACCGAGCGGAGTAAATGAAGTAAGGAAGGGGAGAGGGGTATTTATAGCCATGGTAAAAACTGTTCGCCCGAAGATTTTGGGACGAACATGCCCCTGCCCTTTCTTCTTCACGCGACATGTGTCACCCACGTACTGTGCAGATGAGATCGTGTAAGATCGTGGGTGAATATAATAATGCATCGTGGGATGCGGAACGGTTTGAGCGGTAAAACCGAAAATCTGGATAAGATTTGTTTTAAAGTTTCGTTCGCAATTTCTTCAGCTGACAAGGACACAGTGAAGACTTTGAACGAGTTTCAATCAGAACACACATGAAGAATTTGTGAATAGATTGGGTTGAGTATAGCATAGAGGGGGAAGGGTCCGATCACATTCACTTAGCAGAAATCGCAACTTGAAGAGATAGCAATAAGTGAATGCTGTAGAGGACATAACTCATATATATATATATATAGTCAATGAATAAAAACGTCGGAAACAGTGAAGATTTTGCAAAGTTGAAGAATTTGAAAAAATGAGGAATTTCAAAAATGAGGAAAAACTCAAATTGAAGATTCTCAACTTTTTGTGGTGGCGTAACCCACCGTATAAGAATGATGGTTTCAGACACCGCGTACAATTGTCGTAGGGTTCTGAGAATCAAATTCTTCATTAATTTCTTCACACTTAGAGTGTTATTCTTCATTGATTGAAGAAAAACGTTTCTTCATGTGTTGCACATCTAAGTCATCAATTCTGCATAAGGGTTAGGATGTGTGTCCTTTTCAAAGAACATTCGAAGATTCTAAGATATTTAGCTCACACCACAACTTGCTAAATCTCTTCTCATCCAAGGGCTTAGTGAAGATATCAGCTAGCTGTTCTTCAGTCTTCACATGCTCGATGGAGATATCGCCCTTCAACACATGATCACGAAGAAAATGATGACAAATCTGGATGTGCTTAGTCTTCGAGTGTTGAACTGGGTTGTGAGCAATCTTGATGGCACTCTCATTGTCGCAGAGGAGAGGCACATTCTTCACGTTGACGCCATAGTCCTTGAGGGTTTGCTTCATCCAAAGCAGTTGAGCACAGCAAGAGCCAGCAGCAATGTATTCAGCTTCAGCAGTAGACAGTGATACGCAGTTCTGTTTCTTCGAGGACCAACAGACCAAAGATCATCCGAGGAAATGACAAGTGCCAGATGTTGACTTGCGGTCCACACGATCACTAGCATAGTCAGAGTCAGAATATCCAATGAGATCAAAAGCAGAGCCCTTGGGGTACCATAATCCTAGTGTTCGTGTGTGAGCTAGATATCGAAGAATATGCTTCACAGCCTTATGGTGTGATTCCTTCGGTGCAGCTTGAAATCGGGCACACATGCAAACACTAAGCATTATATCTGGCCTAGATGCACATAAGTACAGTAAAGAACCAATCATGGAGCGGTATACCTTGTGATCAAAGTCAATACCATTTTCATCAGTGCATAGATGGCCATTTGTGGGCATAGGAATTTTGATGCCTTTGCAATCTTGCATGCCGAATTTCCTCAGTACATCTTTGAGGTATTTCTCCTGAGATATGAATATGCCATTGCGCTGCTGACGAATTTGAAGACCTAAGAAGAATTTCAACTCTCCCATCATAGACATTTGATATTCTTCACTCATCATATAGGCAAATTCATCACTATATCGTTGGTTAGTACAGCCAAAGATAATATCATCAACATATATTTGGCACACAAACAGTTCACCATCATATGATTTAGTAAAGAGAGTAGGGTCGAGTGAACCGGGTGTGAAGCCATTCTTCACGAAGAATTCCTTCAATGTATCATACCACGCCCGAGGGGCTTGCTTGAGGCCATAGAGGGCCTTATTGAGTCTGAAGACTTTGTCATGATTCTTGGGATCTTCAAAACCTGGGGGTTGAGCAACATATACTTCTTCCTCGAGCTTACCATTGAGGAATGCACTTTTCACATCCATTTGATATAAGATGATATCATGATGGTTAGCATAGGCAAGTAAAATGCGAATAGCCTCAAGTCTAGCAACAGGTGCAAAAGTTTCGTCGAAATCAATTCCTTCAACCTGTGTGTAGCCTTGAGCTACTAGTCGTGCCTTATTCCTCACCACAAGGTCATTTTCATCTTGCTTGTTGCGGTAGATCCACTTTGTGCCAATGATATTATGCTTGCGAGGATCTGGGCGATTGACCAATTCCCAGACATTGTTCAGCTCGAACTGATGTAATTCTTCTTGCATAGCCTGAATCCACTCCGGCTCCAGAAATGCTTCATCTACCTTAGTGGGCTCTGTGATAGAGACAAAAGCATAGTGCCCACAAAAGTTAGATAAATGTGATGCTTTTGTGCGTGTGAGAGGACCTGGTGCGCTAATGTCATCGATGATCTTCTCCACTTGCACTTCTTTTGCAACGCGTGGATGAGTTGGTTGTCGTTGAGGATTTTGATCAGCATTTTCTTCAGCACCATTTTCCTCATCTTGTTCTTCAGGTGCATCAGCTCGACGTTCTTCACGAACAGGAATGAATTCTTCAGCAGATTCATCAGTAGGAATGACATCCTCAGTTGCCTTGAGCTTGATAGCATCCTCAGGTGCTGGTTCATCTAACACAGAAGGTAGGTGCTCTCTTTGTGAGCCATTAGTTTCATCGAACCGCACATCTACAGTGTCAACAATCTTGTGAAGAACAATGTTGAAGACTCTGTAGGTGTGCGAGTCCTTTTCGTAACCAAGCATAAAACCTTCATGTGCTTTCGGTGCAAATTTAGAGTTGTGGTGAGGATCTCTAATCCAACATTTAGCACCGAAGACTTTGAAATAACTCACATTGGGTTTCTTGTCAGTGAGGAGTTCATAGGCAGTCTTCTTGAAGAATTTGTGAAGATATACTCTGTTGATGATATGGCAGGCAGTATCAATTGCATCAATCCAAAAACGTTGAGGCTTTTTGTATTCATCAAGCATAGTGCGAGCCATCTCAACAAGAGTTCTGTTCTTGCGCTCCACGACGCCATTCTGCTGAGGAGTATAGGGAGCAGATAACTCATGAGTAATACCAAGTTCATCAAGATAAGCATCAAGACCGGAATTCTTGAACTCAGTTCCATTGTCACTTCTGATATGCTTGATCTTCACACCAAAGTTGGTTGAAGCCCTCGAGGTAAATCGTTTGAAGACTTCCTGCACTTCATGTTTGTAAGTAACAATGTGTACCCATGTATATCGAGAATAATCATCAACAATGACAAAACCATATAGAGATGCATCATTAGTGACTGCTGAATAATGATTAGGTCCGAAGAGGTCCATGTGAAGCAATTCGAATGGACGTGTAGTGGTCATGATAGTCTTCGTTGGATGCTTGGCCTTGGTCATTTTTCCGGCTTCACATGCTCCGCATAAGTGATCCTTGAGGAATTTGACATTCTCAATGCCAATGACATGCTTCTTCTTCGCAAGCGTGTTCAGATTCCTCATGCCTGCATGACCAAGTCGTCGATGCCATAGCCAGCCTTCTGAAGCTTTTGCAAGTAGACACACGGCTGGTTGTGGTCCTGTAGAGAAATCAACAATATACAAATCTCCTCTCCTAAAGCCTTCGAAGACTTTGGAATTGTCAGCTTCCATAATCACAACACATCGATATTTGCCGAAGACAACAACCATATCAAGATCACAAAGCATTGAGACTGACATGAGATTGTATCCTAAGGACTCAACAAGCATGACTTTGTCCATGTGCTTATCCTTAGAGATAGCAACCTTACCAAGACCCAATACCTGACTTTTGCCTTTGTCAGCAAAGATGATATGCTTCAGAGGTGATGGTGATAAGGGTGCATCCATCAATAGATTCTTGTCACCAGTCATGTGATTTGTACATCCACTATCAAGGACCCATTCAGTGGTTTTGGGATGATCATCCTGCAGATGAATTAGTGTAGCTTACAATCTCATATGCTTCATCAGTGAAGAATATGATATCAAGTTCATCAGATGAATTTCATCAAGCAGTAAACAGATATAGCAGTATGAGGACGTGTGAAATGAAAGTTCATTTCATCATGATTCGCCTGCGTCCTTTCAGGCATTTTTGTCAGGTCCCCAGCAAATTCTTCAGACGTTAGAGCACGTCTGGAGACCTGACCCTGCAGAGGAGATTAGTTCTTTTTCTTCACCACCCATATCTGGAGGGGTGGCAAAGAGTTCATCATCCTGTGAGCACCATGTGAGAAAGGTGGCAAAGATGCCAAACCATTTCGCTGAGTATAAGAGGGGTTAGGGTAAGCATATGAATAAGCAGAGTAATTCTTCAAGGACTTACGAACATAATGGTTTGAAGAATAATGCACATATTCATAGCCCTTAGCTCTACCCTGCAAGACAGAGTTGTTAGCACGATGATAATCATATGAGGACTTTGATCCATGTGAAGAATTTGGTCCATATGAAGAATTTGATCTGGGGTTCCTGTTCTTCACAGGTGGTGTCATGAGAACATTCACCTGAAGACTTTCAACACAACTTTTGGGAACCCAGATTTTCTTCATAGGGGAGCCGTTCCTGCAGTTAGTGCCAACATATCTAGCAAATACTTCACCATTCTGATTTTTGAACAGTTTATAGTTGGAGTCAAATGACTCATCAGAAGAATGAGAAGATTCACATGTAAAGCCAGATAAGTTAGATGGATCAACTAGAGGTCCCTTTGCAGCAACCCATGAGGTTTTGGGGTACTGCTCAGGCTTCCAATATGTTCCATCAGCATTGAGTTTCCTCTCAAAGGCAATACCCTCTTTCCTAGGGTTTCTGTTGAGGATCTGCTTTTTGAGCACATCACAAAGTGTCTGATGCCCTTTGAGGCTTTTGTACATGCCTGTCATGTACAATTCCTTCAGCCCTGCATTGTCAGTGATACTAGCAATGTCCTCAGATGAGGAATTAGTGATAGCAGAGGCAGATGAAGAATTTGTAACATTTGACGCATTTGAACATTCAGGTGAAGAATTAGCAGATTCATGTTCAATGCACTTTAAGCATGGAGGAACAAATTCTTCCTGAGAAGCGCTGATTTGTTGAGCTAGTAATGAATCGCGCTCCTTCTGAAGATCTTCATAACACACTCTTAGCTTTTCAAGATCATCCTTTCTTTGAAGAGATTCAAGAGAAAGCTTCTCGTGATCTTGCTTTTCTTGAAGAAATTCATAAGAAAGTTTCTCATGATCAAACAAGAGAGAGTTATGATGACCTTGAAGGTTATCATACCTAGACTGAAGTCTCTGAAGATTTTCAGTCAAGGATTTAGTGCGATCCATTTCTTCACCCAACATATCATCACTTTTATCTAGCATGTTTTGAACCTTTTCAAGAGCCCGTTGTTGTTTCACAGCAATTTTAGCAAGTTTAGAGTAGCTGGGCTTGAGATCCTCATCAGATTCATTTTCACTAGAGTCAGAGGAGTTGTATTTGAGTACCTTAGCTCCTTTTGCCATGAAGCAATAGGTGGGAGCGTAGCCATCATTATCTTCATCAGGCTTGTCGGTGATGTCAGTTTCTTCAGTGTTGAAGATGGACTTGCTGACGAAGGCAGTAGCAACGGCCAGACTCGCAACACCAGATTCAGATTCTTCAGACTCCTCCTCTTCATCATTTTCCTCAGATTCAGCTTCAGAGTCCATTTCCTTGCCAATGAATGCCCGAGCCTTCTTGGAGCTGCCCTTCTTGTGAGATGAAAACTTTGAGGATTTTGATGACGAAGATTTTGATGATTTCTTCTTCTTCTTCGCATCATCAGAACTGTAATCCTTGTATTTCTTCTTCTTCATTTCCTTTTCCCACTGAGGACAATCTTGAATATAGTGACCATGCTTCTTGCATTTGTGGCAAAGTCTTCTCTTATAGTCACTGGATGAGGAATCATTTCCTCTTGAGGATTTTCCAAAGCGACCACGTCTTGTGAACTTCTGGAATTTCTTCACAAGCAGTGCTAGATCCTGGCTCAGTTCTTCAGGATCACCAAGGCTACTACCAGAATCCTCACATTCAGAGTCAGACGCAACCTTGGCCTTCAAGGCACGTGGTTTGCCATAGTTTGAGCCATAGAGATCTCTCTTTTCAGCAAGCTGGAACTCGTGAGTGTTTAGCCTTTCGAGGATATTAGTAGGATCAAGCGACTTGTAGTCAGCACGTTCTTGTATCATCAGTCCCAGAGTATCAAACGAGGAATCAAGCGATCTCAGCAGTTTCTTCACAACTTCATGATCAGTGATGTCAGTGGCACCGAGGGCTTGAAGCTCATTTGAGATGTCAGTGAGGCGATCAAAGGTTTGTTGGGCATTCTCATTGTTGAGTCTTTTGAAGCGGTTGAAGAGATTCCGAAGAACATCGACTCGAGAGTCACGCTGAGTTGAAACTCCTTCATTTACTTTGGACAGCCTATCCCAGATAAGCTTAGCAGTTTCCAAAGCACTTACTCTTCCATACTGTCCTTTGCTCAGATGGCCACATATGATATTCTTCGCTTGAGAATCGAGTTGTTTGAATCTCTTCACATCGGTAGCGTTCAGTGTGGGAGTGACAGAGGGGACACCATTTTCCACAACATACCAGAGATCGTTATCAATTGCCTCAAGATGCATTCGCATCTTGTTCTTCCAGTAGGGGTAGTCCGTTCCATCAAAGGTAGGACACCCAGCCGAGACCTTGATCATACCTGCGGTCGACATAACTAAAACTCCAGGCGGTTAAACCAAAATCACACAGAACAAGGGAGTACCTTGCTCTGATACCAATTGAAAGTGCGTTATATCGACTAGAGGGGGGTGAATAGGCGATTTTTATGAATTCTTCATTGAGGAATTTGTTGGTGAGGAAATTCCTTAACGAAGAACTACTTGCAGCGGAATAAGTACTCAGAAGTAAATATAACAGGATACAAACATAGTCATCATGATGAAATGAAGACTAACACAGAGTATGGAAAGCGTAAACACAGGATAACAAGATGAAGACAAACAGACTGAAGAAATTGAACTGAGGAATTTGTGAAAGTCTTCAGTCAAAGTCTTCAAGCACAGATATGAACAACAGTCAACATAGTAATGAGGAAATGAAAGAGTTGAGGAGATAGAACCAGTTAGTTGGTGAAGACAATGATTTGGTAAACCAGTTCCAACTGCTGTCTCAGTTGTACGTCTGGTTGGAGCGGCTGAGTATTTAAACTCGAGGACACACAGTCCCGGACACCCAGTCTCTGAGCCGCAACTCAGGACACCCAGTCCTCACCATATTCTCCTTGAACTAAGACCACGCAGGCCTCGTCCAATCACTCGTGGTAAGTCTTCAGGTGACTTCCAAACCTTCACAGACTTGGTCACTCGGCGATCCACAATTCCTCTTGGATGCTCTAGACCTTGACGCCTAACCGTCTGGAAGAAGCACAGTCTTCAAAGGTAACAAGCGTCGGATCCATGCAGGATCAATTTCTTCAGTGATGCTCAATCACTTTGGGTTTGTGGGGGTTTGGTTTTGGGATTTTCCTCACTCGATGATTTTCGCTCAAAGTCCTCGGAGGATGGGTTGCTCTCAAATGACAAGTGTCAAGTTCTCTCGGAGCAGCCAACCAGCTAGTGGTTGTAGGGGGCGGCTATTTATAGCCTAGGGAGCAGCCCGACATGATAAGACATAAATGCCCTTCAATGATATGACCGCTAGGTGGATAAGATATTTTGGACAGCCGGCGCGCAGCACAGCAACGGTCGGAAATTTGACTCTCAAATTCCTCAGGGCTATCATGTTCCTCACTATGTAGGCAATTCGCACTGGCGAATTCCTAACTCCTCAGTTAGAGCAAAGTCATCAGTGACCAGAAGAACTGCGTCTCTGTCACTGAAGAATTTGACTAAACTGTATGAGATTTCCAATGGCTTCACTCGAAGGGATTGGTAGGTGTAGGATTTTGAGTTGAGCATCACATGGAAATTTTTCCTTAGTATTTCCTCGACCCCCTTTAACAGTACGGTGTTTCCTATGACTCAAGAAAGAGAAAATGAAACTACGAAAAGAAAAGTCTTCACGCTTCATATTCCTCGAATGAATATCAAGTCTTCAAGGTCACACCAATTTCTTCACTTTCAAAGTCTTCAGAAAGTCTTCAGAATATCAAAGTCTTCAGTTGAAGAACTTCATTTTTAGGGGTCGACTTTCTCTGTAAATATCAAACTCCTCATAGACTTATAAACCTGTGTACACTCACAAACGCATCAGTTACTTAACCTATAAGTCTTCAATACACGAAAATCACTAAGGGGCACTAGATGCACTTACAGAGAGGGGTATTTATAGACACAGTGAAAAACTGTTCGCCTAAAGATTTTGGGACGAACATGCCCCTGCCCTTTCTCCTTCTCGCGACATGTGTCACCCACGTACTGTGTAGTTGAGATCGTGTACAATCATGGGTGAATAGAATAATGCATCGTGGGATGCAGAACGGTTTGAGCGGCAAAACCAAAAATCTGGATAAGATTTGTTTTAAAGTTTCGTTCGCAATTTCTTCAGCTGACAAGGACACAGTCAAGATTTTGAACGATTTTCAAAGAGAACGCACATGAAGAATTTGTGAATAGATTGGGTTGAGTATAGCATAGAGGGGGAAGGGTCCGATCACATTCACTTAGCAGAAAAAGCAACTTGAAGAAATAGCTATAAGTGAATGCTATAGAGGACATAAACTCATATATATATATTAGCCAATGAAGAAAAACGACGGAAACAGTGAAGATTTTGCAAAGTTGAAGAATTTGAAAAACTGAAGAATTTCAAAAATGAGGAAAAACTCAAATTGAAGATTTTCAACTTTTTGTGGTGGCGTGACCCACCGTATAAGAATGATGATTTCAGACACCGCGTACAATTGTCGTAGGGTTCTGAGAATCAAATTTTTCATTAATTTCATCACACTTAGAGTGTTATTCTTCATTGATTGAAGAAAAACGTTTCTTCATGTGTTGCACATCTAAGTCATCAATTTTGCATAAGTGTTAGGATGTGTGTCCTTTTCAAAGAACATTCGAAGATTCTAAGATATTTAGCTCACACCACAACTTGCTAAATCTCTTCTCATCCAAGGGCTTAGTGAAGATATCAGCTAGCTGTTCTTCAGTCTTCACGTGCTTGATGGAGATGTCACCCTTCAACACATGATCACGAAGAAAATGATGACGAATCTGAATGTGCTTTGTCTTCGAGTGCTGAACTGGGTTGTGAGCAATCTTGATGGCACTCTCATTGTCGCAGAGGAGAGGCACATTCTTCACGTTGACGCCATAGTCCTTGAGTGTTTGCTTCATCCAAAGCAGTTGAGCACAGCAAGAGCCAGCAGCAATGTATTCAGCTTCCGCAGTAGACAGTGATACACAGTTCTGTTTCTTCGAGGACCAACAGACCAAAGATCGTCCGAGGAAATGACAGGTGCCATATGTTGACTTGCAGTCCACACGATCACCAGCATAGTCAGAGTCAGAATATCCAATGAGATCAAAAGCAGAGCCCTTGGGGTACCATAATCCTAGTGTTGGTGTGTGAGCTAGATATCGAAGAATATGCTTCACAGCCTTATGGTGTGATTCCTTCGGTGCAGCTTGAAATCGGGCACACATGCAAACACTAAGCATTATATTTGGCCTAGATGCACATAAGTACAATAAAGAACCAATCATGGAGCGGTATACCTTGTGATCGAAGTCAATACCATTTTCATCAGTGCATAGATGGCCATTTGTGGGCATAGGAATTTTGACGCCTTTGCAATCTTGCATGCCGAATTTCCTCAGTACATCTTTGAGGTATTTCTCCTGAGATATGAATATGCCATTGCGCTGTTGGCGAATTTGAAGACCTAAGAAGAATTTCAACTCTCCCATCATAGACATTTGATATTATTCACTCATCATATAGGCAAATTCATCACTATAACATTGGTCAGTACAGCCAAAGATAATATCATCAACATATATTTGGCACACAAACAGTTCCCCATCATAAGACTTAGTAAAGAGAGTAGGGTCGAGTGAACCGGGTGTGAAGCCATTCTTCACGAAGAATTCCTTCAATGTATCATACCATGCCCGAGGGGCTTGCTTGAGGCCATAGAGGGCCTTATTAAGTCTGAAGACTTTGTCACGATTCTTTGGATCTGCAAAACCTGGGGGTTGAGCAACATATACTTCTTCCTCAAGATTACCATTGAGGAATGCACTTTTCACATCCATTTGATATAAGATGTTATCATGATGGTTAGCATAAGCAAGTAATATGCGAATAGCCTCAAGTCTAGCAACAGGTGCAAAAGTTTCATCGAAATCAATTCCTTCAACCTGTGTGTAGCCTTGAGCTACTAGTCGTGCCTTATTCCTCACCACAAGGCCATTTTCATCTTGCTTGTTGCGGTAGATCCACTTTGTGCCAATGATATTATGCTTGCGAGGATCTGGACGTTTGACCAGTTCCCAGACATTGTTGAGCTCGAACTGATGTAATTCTTCTTGCATAGTCTGAATCCACTCCGGCTCCAGAAATGCTTCATCTACCTTAGTGGGCTCTGTGATAGAGACAAAAGCATAGTGCCCACAAAAGTTAGATAAATGTGAAGCTTTTGAGCGTGTGAGAGGACCTGGTGCTCTAATGTCATCGATGATCTTCTCCACTTGCACTTCTTTTGCAACGCGAGGATGAGCTGGTTGTCGCTGAGGAATTTGATCAGCATTTTCTTCAGCACTATTTTCCTCAGCATTTTCTTCAGGTGCATCAGCTCGACGTTCTTCATGAACTGGAATGAATTCTTCAGCAGATTCTTCAGTAGGAATGACATCCTTAGTTGCCTTGAACTTGATAGAATCCTCAGGTGCTGGTTCATCTATTATAGAAGGCAGGTGCTCTCTTTGCGAGCCATTAGTTTCATTGAACCGCACATCTACAGTGTCAACAATCTTGTGAAGAACAATGTTGAAGACTCTGTAGGTGTGCGAGTCCTTTCCGTAACCAAGCATAAAACCTTCATGTGCTTTCGGTGCAAATTTAGAATTGTGGTGAGGATATCTAATCCAACATTTAGCACCGAGGACATTGAAATAACTCACATTTGGTTTCTTGTCAGTGAGGAGTTCATAGGCCGTCTTCTTGAAGAATTTGTGAAGATATACTCTATTGATGATGTGGCACGCAGTATCAATTGCATCAATCCAAAAATGTTGAGGCGTTTTGTATTCATCAAGCATAGTGCGAGCCATCTCAACAAGAGTTCTGTTCTTGCGCTCCACGACGCCATTTTGCTGAGGAGTATAGGGAGCAGATAACTCATGAGTAATACCAAGTTCATCAAGATAGTCATCTAGACCGGAATTCTTGAACTCAGTTCCATTGTCACTTCTGATGTGCTTGATCTTCACACCAAAGTTGGTTGAAGCCCTCGAGGAAAATCGTTTGAAGACTTCCTGCACTTCATGTTTGTAAGTAACAATGTGTACCCATGTATATCGAGAGTAATCATCAACAATGACAAAACCATATAGAGATGCATCATTAGTGACTGCTGAGTAATGATTAGGTCCGAAGAGGTCCATGTGAAGCAATTCGAATGGACGAGTAGTGGTCATGATAGTCTTCACTGGATGCTTGGCCTTGGTCATTTTTCCAGCTTCACAGGCTCCGCATAAGTGATCCTTGAGGAATTTGACATTCTCAATGCCAACGACATGCTTCTTCTTCGCAAGCGTGTGCAAATTCCTCATGCCTGCGTGACCAAGTCATCGATGCCATAGCCAGCCTTCTGATGCTTTTGCAAGTAGACACACGGCTGGTTGTGGTCCTGTAGAGAAATCAACAATATACAGATCTCCTCTCCTAAAGCCTTCGAAGACTTTGGAATTGTCAGCTTCCATAATCACAACACAGCGATACTTGCCAAAGACAACAACCATATCAAGATCACAAAGCATTGAGACTGACATGAGGTTGTATCCTAAGGACTCAACAAGCATGACTTTGTCCATGTGTTTATCTTTAGAGATTGCAACCTTACCAAGACCCAATACCTGACTTTTGCCTTTGTCAGCAAAGATGATATGCTTCAGATGTGACGGTGATAAGGGAGCATCCATCAATAGATTCTTGTCACCAGTCATGTGATTCGTACATCCACTATCGAGGACCCACTCTGTAGCTTTGGGTTGATCATCCTGCAAATGAATTAGTGTAGCTTACAATCTCATATGCTTCATCAGTGAAGAATATGATATCAAGTTCATCAGATGAATTTCATCAATCAGTAAATAGATATAGCAGTATGAGGACGTGTGAAATGAAGGTTCATTTCATCATGATTCGCCTGCATCCTTTCAGGCAATTTTGTCAGGTCCCCAGCAAATTCTTCAGACGTTAAAGCACGTCTGGAGACCTGACCCTGCAGAAGAGGTTAGTTCTTTTTCTTCACCATCCACATCTGAAGGGGTGGTAAAGAGTTCATCACTCTGCGAGCACCATACGAGAATGGTGGCATAGAGGCCAAACCATTTCGTTTCACATAAGAGGGGTTAGGGTAAGCATATGAATAAGCAGCGAAATTCTTCGAGGACTTATGAACATAATGGTTTGAAGAATAATGCACTTATTCATAGCCCTTAGCTCTACCCTACGAGACAGAGTTGTTAGCACGATGATAATCATATGAGGACTTTGATCCTTTTGAGGAATTTGATCCACGTGAGGAATTTTGTCCGTATGAGGACTTGGATCCATATGAAGAATTTGATCTGGGGTTCCTGTTCTTCACAGGTGGTGTTATGAGAACATTCACCTGAAGACTTTCAAGGCACTTCTTGGGAACCCAGATTTTCTTCATAGGAGAACCATTCTTGCAGTTAGTGCCAACATATCTAGCAAATACTTCACCATTCTGATTTTTGAACAGTTTATAGTTGGAGTCAAATGACTCATCAGAAGAATGAGGAGATTCACATGTAAAGCCAGATAAGTTAGATGGATCAACTGGAGGTCCTTTTGCAGCAACCCATGAGGTTTTGGGGTACTGCTCAGGCTTCCAATATGTTCCATCAGCATTAAGTTTCCTCTCAAAGGCAATGCCCTCTTTCCTAGGGTTTCTGTTGAGGATCTGCTTTTTAAGCACATCACAAAGAGTCTGATGCCCTTTGAGGCTTTTGTATATGCCTGTCATGTACAATTCCTTCAGCCATGCATTGTCAGTGATACTAGCAATGTCCTCAGATGAGGAATTAGTGATAGCAGAGGCAGGTGAAGAATTTGTAACAGTTGAAGCATTTGAACATTTAGGTGACGAATTAGCAGATTCACGTTCAATGCACTTTAAGCATGAAGGAACAAATTCTTCCTGAGAAGCGCTGATTTGTCGAGCAAGTAATGAATCGCGCTCCTTCTGAAGATCTTCATAACTCACTCTTAGCTTCTCAAGATCTTGCTTTCTTTGAAGAGATTTAGAAGAAAGCTTCTCGTGATCAGTCAAGAGAGTATTATGTTGATCTTAAAGGGCGTCAAACTTGGAATGAAGTCTCTGAAGACATTCAGCCAATGCTTTTGACTGATCCATTTCTTTACCCAACATATCATCACTTTTGTCTAGCATGTTTTGAACTTGTTCCAAAGTTGTTTGTTGTTTAGTGGCAATGCAAACAAGTTTGGTATAAAAAAATTCAATATCATCATCAGATCCATCATCATCAGATTCATCGTCACAAAACTCGGATGAGGAGCATTCGGTTACCTCAGCACCGTTTGCCATGAGACATGATGCAGAAGATGATGATTCTGGCTCGAAAGTCATTGTTTTGAGAGATTCCTTGAAGTCCTCAAACCAGGGATCATGACGGGTTCGATGACCTTCATAGACATCAGAGATTCGGTCCCAGATAAGCTTCGCATTGCAAAGATGCATAATGCGCCTGAATTCATCTCTGGATAGGCAGGAACAGATGATATCCTTCGCCAAGATGTCAAGTCGAGTGTACTTGCGAATATCATCAGTGTCCGCCATCTTGCATAGATCAGTAAGACCAATCTCAGTGACGGTCTACAGCTCGCTGTTCATTGCCATGAGGTGCTTCCTCATCATGGCCTTCCACTTGGGATAATCATGACCGTCAAAGATAGGGCATGTCACTTTCTTCATACCTGCGGTCGACATAACTAAAACTCCAGGCGGTTAAACCAAAATCACACAGAACAAGGGAGTACCTTGCTCTGATACCAATTGAAAGTGTGTTATATCGACTAGAGGGGGTGAATAGGCGATTTTTATGAATTCTTCACTGAGGAATTTGCCGGTGTGGAAATTCCTTAGCGAAGAACTACTAGCAGCGGAATAAGTACTCAAAAGTAAGCATAACAGAATACAAGCATGGTCATCATGATGAAATGAAGACTAGCACAGAGTACAGAAAGCGTAATCACAGGATAACACAAGATGAAGACAAACAGACTGAAGAAATTGAACTGAGGAAATTGAGAAAGTCTTCAGTCAAAGTCTTCAAACACAGATATGAACAAACACTCAACACAGTAATGAGGAAATGAAAGGGTTGAGGAAATAGAACCAGATAGGTTGGTGAAGACAATGATTTGGTAGACCAGTTCCAACTGCTGTCTCAGTTGTACGTCTGGTTGGAGCGGCTGAGTATTTAAACTCGAGGACACACAGTCCCGGACACCCAGTCACTGAGCACGCAGCTCAGGACACCCAGTCCTCACCGTATTCTCCTTGAACTAAGGTCACGCAGACCTCGTCCAATCACTCGTGGTAAGTCTTCAGGCGACTTCCAAACCTTCACAGACTTGGTCACTTGGCGATCCACAATTCCTCTTGGATGCTCTAGACCATGACGTCTAACCGTCTGGAAGAAGCACAATCTTCAAAGGTAACAAGCGTCGGATCCACGCAGGATCAATTTCTTCAGTGATGCTCAATCACTTTGGGTTTGTAGGGGTTTGGTTTTGGGTTTTCCTCACTTGATGATTTTCGCTCAAAGTCATCGGAGGATGGGTTGCTCTCAAATGACAAGTGTCAAGTTCTCTCAGAGCAGCCAACCAGCTAGTGGTTGTAGGGGGGCGGCTATTTATAGCCTAGGGAGCAGCCCGACATGATAAGACATAAATGCCCTTCAATGATATGACCGTTAGGTGGATGAGATATTTTGGGACAACTGGCGCGCAGCACAGCAACGGTCGGAAATTTGACTCTCAAATTCCTCAGGGCTATCATGTTCCTCACTGTGTAGGCAATTCGCACTAGGGAATTTCTAACTCCTCAGTCAGAACAAATTCATCAGCGACCAGAAGAACTTCATCTTTGTCACTGAAGAAAGTGACTGAACTGTATGAGATTTCCAAAGGCTTCACTCGAAGGGATTGGTAGGTGTAGGATTTTGAGTTGAGCATCACATGGAAATTTTTCCTTAGTATTTCCTCGACCCCCTTTAACAGTACGGTGTTTCCTATGACTCAAGAAAGAGAAAATGAAACTACGAAAACAAAAGTCTTCACGCTTCATGTTCCACAAATGAATACCAAGTCTTCAAGGTCACACCAATTTCTTCACTTTCAAAGTCTTCAGAAAGTCTTCAGAATATCAAAGTCTTCAGTCGAAGAACTTCATTTTTAGGGGTCGACTTTCTCTGTAAATATCAAACTCCTCATAGACTTATAGACCTGTGTACACTCACAAACGCATTAGTCCCTTAACCTATAAGTCTTCAATACACCAAAATCACTAAGGGGCACTAGATGCACTTACAATTCCACATTGTTTTTAATTGAAGACCAAACTCGTAACTCAAATATTCGTCTCCGCGATCAGATCGCAGAAATTTTATTTTCTTGTTACGATGATTTTTCCACTTCACTCTGAAATTCTTTGAACCTTTCAACTATTTCAGACTTATGTTTCATCAAGTAGATATACCCATATCTGCTCATATCATCTTGTGAAGGTCAGAAAATAACGATACTTGCCACGAGCATCAACACTCATTGGATCGCATACATCGGTATGTATTATTTCCAATAAGTCAGTAGCTTGTTCCATTGTTCCGGAGAACGGAGTTTTAGTCATCTTGCCCAAAAGGCACGGTTCGCAAGCATCAAATGATTCATAACCAAGTGATTCTGAAAATCCATCTTTATGGAGTTTCTTCATGCGCTTTACACCGATATGACCCAAACGGCAGTGCCACAAATAAGTTGCACTATCATTATTAACTTTGCATCTTTTGGCATCAATATTATGAATATGTGTATCACTACAATCGAGATCCAACAAACTATTTTCATTGGGTGTATAACCATCGAAGGTCTTATTCATGTAAACAGAACAACAATTATTCTCTGACTTTAAATGAATAACCGTATTGCAATAAACATGATCAAATCATATTCATGCTCAACGCAAACGCTAAATAACATTTATTTAGGTTTAACACTAATCCTGAAAGTATAGGGAGTGTGCGATGATGATCATATCAATCTTGGAACTACTTCCAACACCCATCGTCACTTCCCCTTCAACTAGTCTCTGTTTATTCTGTAACTCCTGTTTCAAGTTACTAATCTTAGCAACCGAACAAGTATCAAATACTCAGGGGCTACTATAACCACTAGTAAGGCATACATCCTTCTTATCCACCAAATATTCAGGGTATTTCCGTTTCCAGTGACCATTTCCTTTGCAGTGTAAGCACTCAGTTTTAGGCTTTGGTTCAACTTTGGGCTTCTTCGTGGGAGTGACAACTTGCTTGTCATTCTAGTTGTAGTTCCCTTTCTTTCCCTTTGCCCTTTTCTTGAAACTAGTGATCTTGTCAACCATCAACACTTGATGCTCTTTCTTGATTTCTACCTTCGTCGATTTCAACATCACGAAGAGCTTGGGAATCGTTTTCGTCATCCCTTGCATACTATAGTTCATGACAAAGTTCTACTAACTTGGTGATGGTGACTAGAGAATTCTGCCAATCACTATCTTATCTGGAAGATTAACTCCCACCTGATTCAAGTGATTGTAGTATCTAGACAATCTGAGCACATGCTGTGAGCGATTCTTCTCCATCTTTTAGCTATAGAACTTGTTGGAGACTTCATATCTCTCAACTCGGGTATTTGCTTGAAATATTAACTTCAATTCCTGGAACATCTCATATGGTCCATGACGTTCAAAACGTCCTTGAAGTCCCGATTCTAAGCCGTTAAGCATGGTGCACTAAACTATCAAGTAGTCATCATATTGAGCTAGCCAAACGTTCATAACGTCTGCATCTGCTCCTGCAATAGGTCTGTCACCTAGCGGTGCATTAAGGACATAATTTTTCTGTGCAGCAATGAGGATAAACCTCAGATCACGGATCAAATCCGCATCATTGCTACTAACATTTTTCAACACAATTTTCTCTAGGAACATATCAAAATAAACATATGAAAGCAACAACGCGAGCTATTGATCTACAACATAATTTGCAAAATACTACCAGGACTAAATTCATGATAAATTTAAGTTCAATTAATCATATTACTAAAGAACTCCCACTTAGATAGACATCCCTCTAATCCTCTAAGTGATTACGTGATTCATATGAACTACACCATGTCCGATCGTCACGTGACATGGAGTAGTTTCAACAGTGAACATTAATATGTTGATCATATCTACTATATGATTCACGCTCGACCTTTCGGTCTCCGTGTTCCGAGGCCATATCTGTATATGCTAGGCTCGTCAAGTTTAACCTAAGTATTCCGCGTGTGCAACTGTTTTGCACCCGTTGTATTTGAACGTAGAGCCTATCACACCCGAACATCACGTGGTGTCTCAGCACGAAGAACTTTCACAATGGTGCATACTCAGGGAGAACACTTCTTGATAATTAGTGAGAGATCATCTTAAAATGCTACCGTCAATCAAAGCAAGATAAGATGCATAAAGGATAAACATCACATGCAATCAATATAAGTGATATGATATGGCCATCATCATCTTGTGCTTGTGATCTCTATCTTTGAAGCACCGTCGTGATCACCATCGTCACCGGCTTGACACCTTGATCTCCATCGTAGCATCGTTGTCATTACGCCATCTATTGCTTCTACGACTATCGCTACCGCTTAGTGATAAAGTAAAGCAATTACAGGGCGTTTGCATTTCATACAATAAAGCAACAACCATATGGCTCCTGCCAGTTGCCGATAACTTCGGTTACAAAACATGATCATCTCATACAATAAAATATAGTATCACGTCTTGACCATATCACATCACAACATGCCCTGCAAAAACAAGTTAGACGTCCTCTACTTTGTTGTTGCAAATTTTACGTGGCTGCTACGGGCTTAGCAAGAACCGTTCTTACCTACGTATAAAAACCACAATGATAGTTCGTCAAGTTAGTGTTGTTTTAACCTTCGCAAGGATCGGGCGTAGCCACACTCGATTCAGCTAAAGTGAGGGAGACAGACACCGTACCCGCCAGCCACCTTTAAGCATGAGTGCTCATAACGGTGAAACCAGTCTCGCGTAAGCGTACGCGTAATGCCGGTCCGGGCCGCTTCATCTCACAATACCGCCGAACCAAAGTATGACATGCTGGTAAGCAGTATGACTTGTATCGCCCACAACTCACTTGTGTTCTACTCGTGCATATGACATCTACGCACAAAACTAGGCTCGGATGCCACTGTTGGGGAATGTAGTAATTTCAAAAAAAATCCTACGCACACGCAAGATCATGGTGATGACATAGCAACAAGAGGGGAGAGTGTTGTCCACGTACCCTCGTAGACCATAAGCGGAAGCGTTAGCACAACGCGGTTGATGTAGTCATACGTCTTCACGATCCGACCGATCCAAGCACCGAACGTACGGCACCTCCGAGTTCAGCACACGTTCAGCTCGATGACGATCCCCGGGCTCTGATCCAGCAAAGCTTCGGGGATGAGTTCCGTCAGCACGACGGCGTGCTGACGATGATGATGTTCTACCGGCGCAGGGCTTCGCCTAAACTCCGCGACGATATGACCGAGGTGGAATATGGTGGAGGGGGGCACCGCACACGGCTAAGGAACGATCCGTAGATCAACGTGTGTGTTCTAGGGTGCCCCCCCCCGCCCCCGTATATAAAGGAGCCAGGGGGGAGGAGGCGGCCGGCCAAGGAGGGTGCGCCGAGGGGGAGTCCTACTCCCACCGGGAGTAGGACTCCCTTCTTTCCTAGTTGGAGTAGGAGAAGGGGGAAGGAGGCGGAAGAGGGGAAGGAAGGGGGGCGCCGCCCCCCTCTCCTTGTCCTATTCGGACTGGGGAGGGGAGGGGGCGTGGCCCACCTCTTGCCTCCTCCCCTCTTCTCCCTTATGGCCCATGAAGGCCCAATAACCCCCGGGAGGGTTCCGGTAACCCCCCGGTACTCCGGTAAAATGCCGATTTCACCCGGAACACTTCCAATGTCCAAACATAGGCTTCCAATATATCAATATTTATGTCTCGACCATTTCAAGACTCCTCGTCATGTCTGTGATCACATCCGGGACTCCGAACAAACTTCGGTACATCAAAACTTATAACTCATAATAAAATTGTCATCGTAACGTTAAGCGTGCGGACCCTACGGGTTCGAGAACTATGTAGACATGACCTAGAACTATTCTCGGTCAATAACCAATAGCGGAACCTGGATGCCCCTATTGGTTCCTACATATTCTAAGAAGATCTTTATCGGTCAAACCGCATAACAACATACGTTGTTCCCTTTGTCATCGGTATGTTACTTGCCCGAGATTCGATCGTCGGTATCCAATACCTAGTTCAATCTCGTTACCGGCAAGTCTCTTTACTCGTTACGTAATGCATCATTCCGTAACTAACTCTTTAGCTACATTGCTTGCAAGGCTTATAGTGATGTGCATTACTGAGAGGGCCCAGAGATACCTCTCCGACAATCGGAGTGACAAAACCTAATCTCGAAATACGCCAACCCAACAAGTACCTTTGGAGACACCTGTAGTACTCCTTTATAATCACCCAGTTACGTTGTGACGTTTGGTAGCACCCAAAGTGTTCCTCCGGTAAACGGGAGTTGCATAATCTCATAGTTACAGGAACATGTATAAGTCATGAAGAAAGCAATAGCAACATACTAAACGATCAAGTGCTAGGCTAACGGAATGGGTCATGTCAATCACATCATTCTCCTAATGATGTGATCCCATTAATCAAATAACAACTCATGTCTATGGTTAGGAAACTTAACCATCTTTGATTAACGAGCTAGTCAAGTAGAGGCATACTAGTGACACTATGTTTGTCTATGTATTCACACATGTATTATGTTTCCGGTTAATACAATTCTAGCATGAATAATAAACACTTATCATGAAATAAGGAAATAAATAATAACTTTATTATTGCCTCTAGGGCATATTTCCTTCATCCACCACCCCTCACAAGCTCGCAACACGCTTCCTCGCTTGCATATTCCTCGGCTATCCTCCCAACACCAAAGGTTACCAGTGCTACGATCCCATCTCCTACCGCGTGTTCACCTCGCGACACGTTTACTTTGACGAGAGAGTTTTTCCCTTTCACCAGGTACCATCAGCCACGGCATCTTGCCGCCCCCTCCTAGCGCGCTCCAGACCTGGCGTCCTAGCCAAACGAGGGCCACTGTTACAGGCGTGGCCGCCTTGCCACCTTCCTCGGGCGCGGCCACCTCGCCGGCCCTCTCGCCAGCCTCCTTAGGCGCGACCACCTCGCCAGCCTCCTCAGGTGTGACCGCCTTGTCGCCCACGGGTTCTTGATCCATGCCAGGCTCAACACCACCTTGGCCCGTTGCTCCCCTGGTGGTGCCCCACCACATGATGACTCGTGCTCACGTCGGTGTACTCCGTCCAAGCATGTGCTATCTGCCTGACGAGTACGCATGCACCACGTGGACCTCGTCACCGTCGTCGGTTCCCTCTTCAGCTCGCGCTACTCTTCATGACCCTCATTGGCTCGCCGCAATGCAAGAGGAGGTTGACACATTGCAGCATAACCGCACGTGGCAACTTGTGCCATGCCCCCCTCGCGCCAATGTCATTACTGGCGAATGGGTGTTCCGTCACAAGACCCGCACCGACGGTTCTCTTGAGCACTACAAAGCGCGATTGGTGGTCTGTGGTTTTCGGCAGCGCGCCGGAGTTGACTTCGCCGACACCTTCGCTCCAGTTGTTACACCGGGCATGACGCACGCTGCCCTATAGCTCGTGGTGTCTCGTGCATGGCCTGTGCATTAGTTGGACGTCTCCAACGCATTTCTTCACGCCCACCTCGCCGAGCAGGTGTTCTGCCAGCAGCCCACTGGATTCGCATCAATGCCACTCATCCGGATCACGTGTACCTACTTTCTCGATCCCTCTAAGGGCTCAAGAAGGCACCCCGCGTGTGGTACCAGCGCATCGCCGCCTTCCTCCAGCGGCTGGTCTTTCGCTCCACCAGCTCCCATGCGTCGTTGTTCGTCTACCATCAGGGCGCTGCTACTGCATGCCTTTTGCTCTACATTGACGACATCATCCCGATGACATCTTCTACTAAGGTTCTTCACATCTCACTGCTCGTCTCCGTGATGAGTTTGCCCTCAAGGATCTGGGGCCTCTGCACTACTTCCTCGGCATCGAGGTTGCACGGCACGCTGGTGGGTTCTTTCTTCATTAGCAGCGGTATGCTCATGACCTTCTCAAGCGCGCAGGCATGCTTAACTGCAAGCCTTCCCCCATGCATGTCGACGTGAAGGCCAAGCTCTCTACACTTGACGGCTCGCCTGCGCCGGATGCGGCATTCTACCGCTCCATCGTTGGTGCGTTACAGTACTTGACGCTTACATGCTCGGATCTCCAGTATGACGTGCAGCAGGTGTGCCTTCACATGCATGCTCCACATGACTCCCATTGGACCCTGGTGAAGCGGATCCTTGACTACATTAGCGGCACAATAGTTCTTGGGCTCACACTGACGGTGTCCTCCTCCATCGACCTCGTGGCCTATTCAGACACTGACTAGGTTGGCTATCCGGATACTCGACGCTCTACATCAGGCTACTGCGTCTATCTCGGGTCATCATTGATCTCGCGGATATCTAAACGACAACCCACGGTTTCCTGTTCGAGCGCTGAGGCGGAATACCGGGCAGTGGTTAATACTTTCGCTGAGTGCTCTTGACTTTATCAACTCCTTCAGGAGTTGCTTTGCGATGTCCATAATGCCATGGTCGTGTACTGTGACAATGTCTCCGCCGTCTACCTATCCACTAACCCTGTTCATCATCACCGGACGAAGCACATTGAGCTCGACATACACTTTGTTCGTGAGCAGGCTGCACTTGGACGGATCCGCGTTTTGCATGATCCCACCGCTCAACAGTTCGCCGATGTTATGACTAAGGGGCTTCCGAAATCCACCTTCGAGGAGTTTCGGTCAAGTCTCTGCATCGCCGGCGATGTTTTGACTAGGGGGGGGGGGGGTTGAATGTATGTGTACATATAGGTTAGGGTCATGTATTTTCACGCCTTCTTTCTCCTACGTACAGTGTATAGTTTGGGAGACAAGTCGAGGTTGTGCACCCTTGTACCAATATATGTGCACTTGCACGTGATCAATGAATTGAGTCGCATGCAATCCAATCTTTACTAACAACACGTCTGGCTGGACGGAGCAGCCTCTCAAGCGTCGGTCGTTGGCCGCGCCACCAGAAGCCACGGTCGCACGTGAAGATGCCAAGTCCAAGCCGCGCCCGTACGGGAGCGCGCGTGTAGCCATGTCCCCGTCGCCACGCTCAACCGTCGCATGTCGAAGAGTGCCCTGTATTCCGTGGGCCGGGGCATGCGCCGGAGGACGTCGTTGTGCGGCGCTGCTATTGGAAGCCGTCCTCACCCTAGTTGTTCGTGACTTGATTTTGCCGATGGCTACTTCTCATTCCCCCCGTGTTGATCCATCTCTGTTCTTCTCTTCTATTAGAGCATCTCCAGCCGTTCGGCCCCCCAGGACGCCGAAAAAGCACCGTCTGGGCCGAACCAACGTTTAATTTTGGCGTGGGGGCGATTGTGTCCTCAGTCGTCGCCCCCAGGTTGCCCCCAAATTGGGGCAAACACGGCACAAACTCGGTGATTTCATTCAAATTTGTACAAACACAGCACAAACTCTGCGATTTCATTCAAATTTGTACGAAAAACAGAAAACAACTACGCCTAGCCTTACTACGCCGCTACCGCCTTCTACATGCCGAGGAGCCTGTAGAACCGGGTGTAGTCATCGTCGTCGCCGCCGCCCTGCATCCCGCCGGAGCCGCTGTCGTCCCTGCTGCACCCCTGACCAGGGTCGCCGATGCGCAGGGGGTTGGATGGCCCAGGCGCGTCCTCCTTGTCGTCCCCATCGAGGACGATGCCGCCGCCCTCATCGTGTCCATGGCGCCGAGCTTTGATCTCCTCGTAGGCCCGGCGCTGGCGCTCCACTTGCTCGCAGACATAGTCCGCCTTCGCCCACTTGAGGGAGGTCTCGGCAGCGGCGGCCATCTCCGTGTGCTCCTTCTTGACGGGGAGCAACCCCGGCTCGGTCTTCGGCCAGACGAGGCGGAGGGAATGAGGGGAGGGGCGGCCGCCCTTGTTGATGACGAGGGTGCCGCTGCGGGTGCGGCGCCCAAGCGGCGTCTCCTACGGCTCCGGCTTGACGGGGCGGAGCGCCAGCGACTCGGAGGAAAGCGAACCGAAACCCGACGACGAGGAGGTTGCCGCCTTCATTCGCCGCAGCATCCAAGAACTCCCGCAGCGGCGAGAGAAGGATGGGGGCGCCAGGTACTCGAGGCGCGGCGTGTTGCCGGCCTCAATGTGGTCGAGGACGGCTTCAAGGGTGCGGCCGGGCACGCCCCACTATTTGCGCCGCCCGTCGGCGTTGAGGCGGACGCGGGGGATGGCGCCGTTTACGGAGGCGACCTGGTCGGCGTGGCTGCGGTCGAAGTACATCGTCCAAAGCGTGTGGCTGTCGGCGGTGTACCTCGGCTCGTTCGGCTGCGCCTCCAACAGCGCCGAACGGATCCGCGCGATCTTGGCCTGCCGTTCAGCCCCGGTGGGCACCGGGGGCACCCGAACGCCGCCGGCGCTTAGCCTCCATGCACCTACATGTCCCGGGGCGTCGGGTAGTCGGCCTCGCAGAGGAGGCGCACCTCGTCCTCGCGCAGATCGCATCGTCTGAAGCCGTTCGTCACCGCGGCGTTGCCTGGGTAACGCTCGGCCATTGCTCGTCAGTGGGGGAGAGGGGGAGAGAGTGGTCTCTATGGTGAGACGAGGCGAGAGAGGTGGCGAGTTGTGGCGACTATGGCGTTCACCTGTGGGGAGGTCGGCTTTATAGCCGAAGCGGGGCAGTGAGAAGCTGCCCGCCGGGTGCCGCGTGGTGGGAGCAGGCAGGACGCGCGTCGCGCTACGTTCACTGCGCCGCCCATGAGGCATCAATGGAAGGCTGACCGGCGCGGTAGCGCGGCAGCCTTGGCATTGATTCCCACCGTAACCAAGGCGATGAGGATGACGAAGCGGCGTGTCGCTGACTCGGCAGGCCCATTCCCGTTCGCGCCAAAATCAGTTTCTCTGGCGTCCCAGGGGCCCCTGCGCCGGGTTCGGCCTGGGTCCGCTGACGCCAGTTTCGGGCCTAACCGGCGAAAAATAGGCTCGTGGGAGTGACTGGACCGAATTTTCAACGCCGGCGCTAAAAAATGACCTGAGGCCTGTTGGGGACGTGGCTGAAGATGCTCTTACGTGCGATGAAATCCAATGGAAGAGGATGTCAAGAGACTCGTCGTGCCAGGGCTGCAGCCGCCTCAGACTGGTGCAGGAGGTCGAGGCTGCGGGACCACGTGCCGGTTGGAGACATGCGCGCCCCACCGCTCTGCAGGGTAAGGCCTGCTCGCGCCACGCGCCGGAGGGTGTGGCCTACCGCGGATGAGCCCCGCCGTGAAATCGCTCCGCAAGATAGCGTGCTGGTAACGTGTTAAAGTTTTATAAAAAAAGAATGATGGAACAACACTTGATTTCATTGATGAGTGTGGTATACTTCCTTCTCTCCGATTCAATAGGCGTGTACTCTCTCCGTCCGAAAATACTTGTCATCAAAATGAATAAAAAGGGATAGAATTGTCATCAAAAGGGAGATGACAAGTCTATTCAGATGACAAGTCTATCCTTTTTATCCATTTTGATGACAAGTATTTAGATACATCCCTTTTTATCTATTTTGGTGACTATTTTCGGACGGAGAGAGTATCAAAAATTTCAGATTTTCATTATACTACGCTTATTTTACAATGCACCATGCAAGTCCAATGAGAGCAAGTACAATAGTGGGCTTATAGCCTGTTTACATGGCAATTTTGCCTATGTGGAGGAGAGAGACATGAAAAAGTGAGGGGAGTGGACTCTCATGCAAGAGTCTAGCTATATGCGCGCTCCTAAGTAGATACAATAAATGTGAAGAAAGAGATAAAGAGAAGGTGGAGAGAAGTAGTACTCTTATAATCAACCTTATAACTAACTTTATTGTATGAGTGGCTATAAGTGAGGACTATATATGACATGGCAATATCATATAGCCAGCAGTTGTCTATATTATTAACCATACTCTCTCTGTTCGAAAATATTTTATTGTTTGTCCAGGGCACATCTAGGTGTATCTTAGTTATTGCACATCTAAGTGACTCAAACAAGCATAAAAACGTAAAAAAAAATACGCACACAAATCTTCATATATGGTCAGTGACATAAGACTTAGATGTGCAATACTAATGGGAGGGGGGAATGTTTAGATTGGTTGAAAGTTTACTTGACATGTACGTAGCGGCATCATAGGTTTAGCATTTTCGTTTCATATTTGAGCTCTCTAAATCGGAAAGAAGGGAGTATATACAACTGAAAGGGACGTCGGTTAAATGTACAGAGAAAGAAAGAGGGAAAGGGCGCGTCTGTTGGGGATCGATATCTCCAACAATGTGAACAATGGTGTCCTCTCTCGCCTCCGTGAACGGATCCCTCCCTTAGGTTGTGTTCGGTTGAGAGGGATTTGAAGGGGTTTTGGCAGGGATTGAAGAGGATTTAATCCCCTACAATTCAAACCCCTCAAATCCCGTCCAATCATCTTTTGGAGGGGTGTAACTAGAGGTGCAGAGCAGCGCCCAATTCACCCCGTTTCGTAGGCAAAATAGGTTTAGGCTAGTTATAATTGCCCCTCTCAGATTTTATTCAATTTAAACTAATCCTCTGTTTATACATCCCTAGGTGTAACCCAACAAGGCCTTAGAGCATCTCTAACAGAATCCTCATATCGTGAACATGTAAAGTGAGTTTACAGTTCGCGGAATGCCTCGGATATGGCCAAAAATATCTGTGGCAGAACATAAACTGAAAGTGAATGTATACATTTTGAAATCAAAACTTTGTGGAAAAAATCAAATGACTTCAGTAGAACTAGTAGTGTTCACAGTTCTTGATCATCATACATATTTCATACATAGCCTATTTGCACAAAATAATTCGGAGGAGAGGCGACCACCGTAAACCCTACTGCCAAATAGCCATCCAAGTGCCGTGGCGACGTTGCGGCGACGGACATCATCAGTCATCGTCATCAGAGATGCGGTCGACGTAGATGTCGTCTTGTGCCTTGGCTTCGCGGCGCCATGCTTCCAAGTTGTCGTCGAACTCCTACGCGTTCACAAGCCCCTGCTCGAGGAGGACTGCATCCAGGTCGGCTTCCCGTCGACGACGCTGCTCTGCCTCCTCCTCCTCCCACACACTACGCACAATGATGGCGGACTCAAAGACGTCCGCCTCCGCCGAGGGAGGAAATCCTTCGGCCCGATGACGCCACCGCCACAACGCTCCGGCTCCGCATCCAGCTCCCTCTTCACCGCACGAAGCGGCGGGAGCTCCTCCGGCTCCCCTTTCACCGGTGCGAGGGGCGCATGGGAGCAAAACCCCTTGGTGGAGCTGCCCGCGCCGGAGGTCAACTGCGCCTGTATGCGGTCGTACTCCTCTGCCTCACGGCGGAGGAGCGACGGCGGCGGCTCTAGGCCGCGGTTCGTGTACTTCTGGGCGGCTTGCTTCCTCATGGCGTCGGCTTTGACGCACCGCTGCCGCTCGGGGTAGTCGCTACCGCCGGAGCGGCGGCCCAAGCTCCACATCCCGCGCCACATGGTGGAGTGCGGCGGCGGATTGGAGTAACCGGCGGCGAGAAATCGAAATGGGAGAGGGGGGACTGTGGCGGCGCGGGGATAGGGTTTGGCCCCGTATACTCGTCGCGAACCCGTAGTTATACTGCGCGAGAGGGGTGGTTCCGGGCCACTATAAAATAATTTACGAGCCGGGTGACTATATGGGCTCTGGTCTGGCCTAAAAAAGGGCCAAACCCGTATAATCGCCGGGTTTTTACAGTCTGTGTTTTTTAAGGACTCTGTTAGAGATGCTCTTACGCATCTCTACCTATGCGGATGACGTGGTTGTTTTCCTCAACCCCGTCAAGTCAGAGCTTTGAGCCGTTCAAAGTACCCTGGAGAATTTCAGGGAGGTCCCTATCTGCTGCGAGCAGCTTGATGAGATGGATACTGCCAGCCCCCTCGATGCCCTTAGAGCATTACTAGTAGAGCCCTCAAACCCTCAAACCTCTAAAAATAACTGCTTTTTTACAGTTTTCGTCGAAAAAAGCCATAGACTAGAACCCCTTAACCCTCAAATCCTCAAAAAAAATTAAAGATCCAACCCTCAAAACCTCTCCCAACCTTCAAAAGTAAGGGCTGGGGAGCAAAACATACCCCAACCCTCATTTGGCGGTTATCCTCGCGCGGGAGGGAAAAATCCTCCCAACTCCCGCGCCCACGCCCACGACCGCCGCTGCTAGTCGCACCCGTCGCTGGCGGCCGCCCCGTCGACCTCCCGCGCGCCCGCGCCCGCCCCGCCCCTAGCCGCCGGCCTCTCCTCCACCTCCTCCCGGCCGTGGTCGCGGTCGC